>NW_008332644.1:4788850-4807370 GCF_000622305.1 Nannospalax galili | reverse complement strand
CCTCCCAAGCCCATGTGACCCCTGAGGAACAGATCCTCAAACGACCTTAAGAGTAAAAATAAATTGGTTTATCTGGTCCAACTGTATGGCCCTAAACACCCAAAAGGAAAGTATAACCAAAGGTTAAAGGGGATAACATAATTTCTTAAGAATCCACATGCGTAGCTAAAGGCTACATAACAAGCAACAATGCCAGACAAGCAATACCTTCTTTTGAGATGTTGGCCAGGGTGGCCAAAGGGACACCCAGATAGTAACCCAGCATAGAACTGGGAGAATGAACAGCAGACCTCAATCTTATCTAAAGGAATATTGACACCTGATTACTGCTAGATAAGGAACAGCTGACCCTCCTAAAACAAAGATCTCTAGATAGGCTGACTAGATTCGCCAGAAGGTCAAGTAATGGGGAATGGCTGGGGGTGCCGACAACACAGCAGACAGCAGGGATATCAGAGTATAAGGGCTCTAGTGGGGGGAGGGAGGCTATGGGAAGGTGCTACCTGGGAAGTAGGTGTATAAATAAATTTTAGATAAATAAGATGGTTTGGGATGTTTTGTGTGATGTACACACACACACACACACACACACACACACAATAAAAATCAACAAATTTTAAAAAATGTATTATATTTGAGGAGGAAGCATGGAAATTTATGTCATGCTAATTAGCAGAGGTGATAATACCACTGAAATCTACCCGATGTCTTTATAGACATACAGAGCCACCAAGGATCCAAATCAAGTGCAACCAATTATGACTAGTAATAATCAGATACATACAGATTAGAGATGCATGCGCCAACATCTCAGTGTTAGTAGCAAAAACAATGAGTCTTTCTGCAAGGAGCAATATATTCTAAAATGAAATGGAGACCTTTTTTAAAGGTTCTTTAAAGGTCTTATAGGGTTTATACTGAGTACGATATTGTATAACTGTAATAATTCAACTGTAAACCTAAAAATGTATAGCCAATTTTGAAAGAGATGCTTCCTAGCTCAGAAAATCGTTATTGAATATGTCAATGCTGATGTATTGAACTGCTTCTTCTAAGTATGTGGTTATTAAATAAGTAATTTTTAAAAATATGCATAAAAGCAACTAATCATAGTATGAAAAGAAATGATCTACAGGAAGTAGAGAGGGGAACAGAGTAATGGAGTGTAAAAGGATAAAATATTGCATGCTTTCTTTTATGTAGAGTCATTTTTTCTGAAGTCTATTGAACTATATATGTGTGTACACATATATACATATAAGAATACATATATATGACATGAAAGAAGGGGAAAATGACAAGTAGAGAAAGGAAGAGTACCAATGAAGGCAGTGGAGGATGGACAGGGAAAGAAGTAGACACAAATATGAGCTAGGTACATGGTGTGCTCAAGGAAAGGCCATAACGAAACCGTTGTGGTATGCTTACAAAATAATTAAAGACTATTCACAACTTCATGTCTTTTAACTTACAAGAAAAACTTGAAATGGCACTTAAAGAAATTGTCGAACATCATTTTGGCTTGGCACAGAATGTGCTGTACTACAAAAGTTTTCCTACTTCAATTTGTATGCACAGCTTTGAATGTGTTTCTGTTCTTTTCTTAGGGGTGCTATCTACAACTGGGCTATAAGTGATTGTATCTCAAATTACAGTGTTTCTAACATAGTCTTCTCAAGCTTTATAACTGCAGTTGCACATATACATATTATTTCTTAAACATGTTTTTATTTATTGTTTTAGAATTTCATGCTTATAGTGTATTTAGATCATGTTCACCCACAACTCCTCCCTCCAACTCCTCCCAGACTCCCCTTGGACTGCATCTCAAATTCATGCCCTTTTGTCTATCCCACTGAGTCTATTTCATGCTGGCCGGTGGGCATGAGTGCAAGGCAAACCACTGCAGCGTGAGCCAGAGACCACATCCCTGAAGAAAAGTGATTCTCCCTCACAAAGATCAGCTACCCATAGTTCCTGGGAGAAAGAGTGGAGCCTTAGTGAGGGCCTTCCCCATACATGCTAGAAGGTTCACTGTTTTGATCTTGTGCAGGTATTATGCAGGCCCCACAGCCAAGAGTATTTGAATAACATAAATTGGACTCAATTGTCTTTAAAAAAAGAAAAGAGAATCACGAAATTGGGTGAGTAGGGATATTGGGGTGTGTCTGCTAGGAGTTGGCAGGGAGTGTCGAATGTGATCAAAATGTAGTGTATGAAACTCTTAAATAATTAATAAAATATTAAATAAGTAGAAATGTAAGAAATGTACAATGTTTAGTTTAAAACATGTTTAGTTCTGCTGGCTGTGACTTACCATGTCAGTGACACACTTATGCTAATGTTCTTTCCTGGGTAGAAGCTGGTATTTTCTTTTATCCCTTTATTTTCTTTTGGTGAAAATTAAAAAAAAAAAAAGACTTTGTATATGTGGGTCAATTGCAAGGGTTTTTCTTTGTCTATTCAATCTCTGACTTTTGCTTAAGTCTCATGTGAGAGAAGGGGCATGAAGCAAGAAAGATGGAGGGAAAAACTGTGGAATATTAGGTAGTTTTGTGTAGCTTTTCACATGGCAGGATTTCATCTATGGTAAAATTGAGTTCAAAGACAAGAATCAGACACAATCATATAACAGCTTCTGTGGTCTGGGGCATGTGTAGTAAGTTTGTGCACCTATGTACATGCATCTGTGGGGCTACATTATGAATAAAAACAACTGCAATCATTTAACAACTACCTCATACTATATTTAATCCTTATCGTAATTCAATAGTTTATGTAGGCCTATATATACATGTATAATTGTAAAATTATACATATTTGGGCTGAAGAGATGGCTCAGCGGTTAAAAGTAGTAGAAGACCTGGGTTTGAATCCCAGTACCCGCATGGCAGCTAACAACTGTCCTTATCTCAGTTGCAGGAGATCCAATGCCTGTGTGTGTGTGTGTGTGTGTGTGTGTGTGTGTGTGTGTGTGTATTCAAGTTTACCTAGGAGAAATAGTTTCAAATCAAGTCAGGTATGTGTTATTTCAAAGAAACATTTACACTATAATGTTTGTGTTATGAGGTCAGTACAGAGATGAGAATCACAACCAACCAAACTGTGGTAAAAGATAATGTAAACTCACTTTAAATTCCAACTGGTGTGCTCTCTAATATTTTATTATTTTTACAAATCCTCTTTTCTACCCACTTGTTCAAAAAAAATAATATTATCAACCACTTTGCCTAAAAGCTGCAACAGTAACAAAAATGAATGGATCTTTCCTGGAATGTGCTGACTGCCTTAGTGAAGCATGCACACCTCCTTGACAAGCATCTCTGGGAATTTTCTGCCATGAACTTGAAAATTCTGTGCTTCTGTATCCTTGGAATGGTTCTCTCCTTCTACCTGGAGTTGTTTCTCTCTCTCCCTCCCTCTCTCCCTCCCTCCCTCCCTCCTTCTCTCTCTCTCTCTCTCTCTCCCTCCTAGCTTAACAAATGATGCTGATTAGCTAGTTGGCTGCTTCTGTCCTCTGCAAATGGCCATTAAGCAGTATTCTTGCAAAGGACGTATGATTTATGAATAAAGGCTCCAGGAAAGAGGCTAGACCTTCCATTTAACTTTCCGGTGAGTAACTGTTTAGAACTGCATTGACTGTGGAGATGCGGGAATGATGCAGTTGCAGAGTCTAGTTACAATTTGGCTTGGGCTATCTCTAGGTCCCTGCTTAGTCATTCCTTGCCCACCTCTGTGTCTTACCAAATCCTGTGTGTAACAGATAAAACATTTTGGAATGTATCAAGTTAACAAAGCCCCAGTGCCTACCAAACAAAAGGCTAAGTTAGCATCTGTGATATATAGCAGAGGTTTCCCCAATTTGCTTTAATCAGTAGACTTAATGTTTCCACCAGTGTATTGGAAGAATGTGTCATTTATGACTTTCTTTATTCTGTTACTGTAAAAACATCATGAAACTGGAACCATATTGGAACATGGAATTTGTAGTAACAGTCTGTCCAGGCTAAGGTCACTCAGTGACTACAGACTAAACCATCTCTTATCCTTTGGAGGCGAGAGCTGTGCTTTTGAATTGACAGAGGTTTTTATGCCATTGGCTACTTTTCTTTCCATTGCACTGTATGGCTGTGACATGGTGCAACAGGTATTATGTTACAGTATGTAGAGTATGAGGCCGTCACTGTATCTAATCCCCCCTCCTCCCTCCCTCCCTCCCTCCCTCCCTCTCTCTCTCTCTCTCTCTCTCTCTCTCTCACACACACACACACACACACACACACACATACACATACACATTGTCTTTCCTACATAATATGAGTCATAAAGCACATCAGACATCAATCAGCTGCTGTTGACAGGGCTAGGCTGTAAGCACGTGTGTGTGTGTGTGTGTGTGTGTGTGTGTGTGTGTGTGAATGATAGTGTATGTCTGTGTTTGTATGACAGTAAGTGTGTGGGAATGACAGTGTATGAAAGACTATGCATGTGCTAAAAATGACAATGTGTATATGAATGACAGTGCATATGTGTGTATATGAATGTGTTGTGTGTTTATGTGCTTGCATGAATGACAGGGTTTTACTACATAGCTCAGGCCAATATGGAGCTCACTATGCAGCCTAGGTTGGCCTTGAGCCTGATTCTCCCACCTCTACATCATAAGAGCTCCTAAGTGCTAGGATTATATCTAACCCACCACAATTGTGTTGTATTAAATAAGCTATTTAACTTATTAATCCTTTGTTACTTCATCTATAAAATGTGAATAATAATAGCTTTTTGTGTAATTGTTCTGAAGATTAGAAATGGCAAATGCTGATTGCCACAAATAAAAATCATGTATTATTAAATCACTTAATCAGTTTTTTCTGAATAAAAGAGATCATGATCATATTTATTATTGGCCTTAGGTTTATGTATTTAAAAGGAGATCCAATTTTTCTTTCTCTTTACTTTTCATTTTCTCTCTTTTATACTCATGCAGAATCATAGAACGAGAGGATGATGATGGAATTTATTTATCTGAGACACAAATAAATCCTTGTTTATTAGACTTTCTTATGAGTGTGTCAAGGTTCTTTCAGTTATATGCATACATCATCTCTCTCCATTTTATATATATATATATATTTTTTTGTCTTTTTGAAGCAGGGTCTCCCTGTAGTCCCAGCTGTCCTGGAACTCACTATGTAGACAAGGCTGGCCTTGAACTCACAGAGATCTGCCTGCCTCTGCCTCCCAAGTGCTGCATTTTGTAATTTTTAATCTGAAGTTAGAGAGCTCAGAATTGATAAATGTCTTAGGTAAGAGCAAGACAAAAAATTGATAGAGGAAAAAAATAACTTGTTTAATTTTCTTTGTTAATTTGACTTATGACTATGCAGCATGTCAGTCAGTTAGGAGCCAGGGCAGGGAATTCACATCGCAGTAGTGTAAAGCCAACACAAACACAGCTAAGAAAGGAAAGAAAAATGTGTTGCCTGCAACATGTAAGGAGACCATAGAGTTGATTCCAAAGCAATGGTCTCCCTGGAAAAAATTAAGAATGCAGCTTTTATTACTTAAAAAGCTAAACATGTTAATATAAAATAGCATTTTGGAGGTTGGCACATTCCTAAGCATGCTCCACTTATGATCATAATTTCTAGAAGGAAAGAGAGAAGTTGTATTTTGGGGAATGCTTAATTCAAGGTCATAGAGCACATTTGAAAGGTTAAAACTGAAGGAACCCCTCTGAGCATACCCAGCTTTTGTCATAAAGAGTTAGGTTTCATAGTACCAGAGATGCTGTGTAGGCTGTTGTATGAGAAAGGCCATCAATAATCTGCAGTGATGACTCGCCTAACAAGACGTGCCCATTGGTACAATAAAGGCATGGATGTTATGGGTGTAACCAATTGCTTTATGCTTGGATTTAAGGCCTTCTACACAGGATGCAACTCATGCCTGGCTGTAAACCTGATCAACAACCCATTGCTGGGAGGTTATGGGCCCTAGGGGAGACCCTGCTGCACTATGGACATTGTATCAGGCTGCCTTCTATGTCTGTGTGTGTGTGTGTGTGTGTGTGTGTGTATGAATGCTTTGTCTGCAAGTATATAAGGACACTATGTATGTTCAATGCTCACGGAAGCCAGATGAGGGTGTCAGATATGCTGGAATTGGAGTAATGGATGGTTGTTAGCCACCATGTGGATGCTTGAAACTGAACCCAACTTTTCTGGAAGAGCAGTCAGTGTTCTTAACCCCAGAGCCATCTCTCTAGCACACCATCTGCTTTCTAAATACTTGTGTTTTATACCTAGCCTTTACCCTCATCAGAGAAGCTTATTTATGCAGTGAGTAGCAGTTAATAGAGACTCACAACCAGTCACACACAGTGCAGAGAATAAGTAGTTATGGAATGCTCATACCTAAATACGGCATTTAAATCATAACTGCTCTGCCCAGGGCTCAGGGAGCATCACAGAAGGGGTAGGAAAATTTCAAGAGTTGGGAAACAGAATATTTTGGAAATGATGGGACTTATGTACTCATGAACACTCATGAGCATGGCTGACCTGCCTTAGGCCACACCCTTAAAGAAAACTGACTCTCTCTCCCAGCAGCTATCATGCCAACCTCACCCCTCCATGCTGGGATTTTGTCCGATTTGAGTTTGAGAAGGTCTTATGCATGCTGTCACATTGCTGAAGTTCATATATAAGTATATATTTATAATTGCCCTTCTGGATCCTGAAAACACCTTTTCATTGTAGTCACCCACCATCTCTGGCTCACATGATCTTTCCACCCCCTCTTCTATGATGCTCCCTACACTAGAGCTTCTCTTGCCACCACGACTTCCTTACCAGCAAGGATTGTATCCTCGAACTGCAAGCCAAAATAAATGCTTCTTTAAGTTGCTCGTCAGAGACGTTTGTTGTAGAAATGAGAAATGTAACTAGTACAGTAAATTAACTTTTAAAAATGGAATGAAGTAAACATATAATTCTGAATATGGATATAGCTCTTTTAGTTTTATTCAGTAATTTATTCTCTACCACTAATCTATCATCTATCTATCTGTCTGCCTGTCTGTCTGTCTATCTTTCTATCATCTATCTACCTATCTATCATCTATCATCTATTGAGCTATTGATCTATCAGTGTCTATATATTTATAACAATATCCCATAGTTTGATTGCTTATAGCTTTACATAAATGTTGAAATTGAGAAATGTGATCCTCCCAATTAGCACTCCTTTTTCAAACCTTTTGGATTATTCGGGATCTTATGAAATGGCATGTCCATTTCTGAATAAAGAAAAAAACCTGTAGCAATATGTACAGGAATTTCACTGAATCGATGATCACTTTCGTAGTATTGTCATCTTAACAATATTTATTATAATCCAAGAACATAGGCTATCATTAATTTATTGAAATCTTTAATAACTTTTATCATCGGTTTTGTACTTTTTGGTGCAAAAATATTGCATTTCTTTTGTTAACTTTAATAGTTAATGTTTCCTTATTTTTTGATGCTATTATTGCAAGCAGGGATTGGTGGGGATTTTGTCCTTTTTTTTTGAGACAGCATCTCCCTGTAGCCATAGCCGGCCTGGAACTCACTGTGTAGACCATGCTGGCCTTGATTTCACAGAAAGCCTCCTGCCTCTGCCTCCCCTGGGATTCAGAGCATGTACCACTACACCTGGCAAAATAGCTCATTTTTATGTTGGTCTGTGAAAAATAGCTTTTTGACCACAAACAATATGGAAGTAATGACATACTGAGGTAGACATGTGGAAAAAACTCCCATACTTAATTAGCCAGGGAAAATATCCTGGCCTTAAATAAGGCACACTCCTGTTCTGAAATTATTGCCTCTTAACTGCAAATCTAACTTTCTGTGTGAAGTTTTTCAGTTCCTTAAAAGCATTATTTCAGTTTTCCATCTGCTCCCTTTCATGTCTGCCATGAAGTAACATGAGAGAATGTGAGCAGAGAGCGTGGGGGATCGTTCCTTCCCATGTTCTCTGATCTCATCCGTTAGCAGCACCCGGCAGTGTTTTCCCCGTGGCC
Organism: Nannospalax galili; assembly: GCF_000622305.1. Classification (NCBI taxonomy): domain Eukaryota; kingdom Metazoa; phylum Chordata; class Mammalia; order Rodentia; family Spalacidae; genus Nannospalax; species Nannospalax galili. The sequence continues at coordinate 4,799,299 of NW_008332644.1, read as the reverse complement.
ACGACAGGATGGAATTAAAGGTTTTCCAATGTTCCTACAAGACAGTTCCCACCAGAGAGGGTCTTTTGTTGAGAGATCTGGATTTCTTTTCTCCGTCTCTTTTAAGACTTGTTTGTGTGTGTGTGTGTGTGTGTGTGTGTGTGTGTGTGCACGCATGTGCGTGGCAGTACAGGTACCTGTGGAAGCCAGAGGATTTCCCTAAAGCTGTAGTTACACGCAATTGTGAGTCACCTGATGTAGGTGCTGAGACTGAACTCTGGTCTTCTGCAAGAGCGGTAAGCACAAGTTCTGGGTTTCTAAGATTAAAGCCCAATGTCTAATATGCTTCTCTACTAGGAAGACAAAGTGCTTTCTGTTGTTGTTGTCTTTGTAATACCTTAGTTATGTAACTCAGCAATTTTTTACCTTATTAGTGATTTTGTTATGTTAAATCCTCTATTCCAAATAACTTGTGTAAAACAGTCTGATAGATAATCCCTCTGGAACCTGTATTGTAATGTAAAATAAACTTCTTCCTTTAAGTTCCTTTGGTCACAGTATTTATCACAGCAACAGAAAAGTCACTAAAACAGAAATTTTGCCTCCATGTATGTGCGTTCACTATGTGGGTGCTTGGTGTCCATGGAGACCAGAAGAGGGTGCCGATACCCTGGAACTGGTATAGACAGCTGTGAGTCACCATGTGATGAAAATGAGCTTGTGCCCTCTGATGGAGCAGCAAGTGCTTTTAACTGGAATTGGTTTTTAAATTATGATTAACTGTAACTTAAATAGTCAAATATTCAGTGGTATCAGACAGTGAGAGGACTTCAGGGTGGCATGGATTGGGTATGGCTGCAGAAGCACCACCTGGTGTTCTGAATGTGTCATTTCACAGCAAATGAAAATACCAGAATTGTTCATTGTGTGCCTGTGACTTGTCAATGCACTTTCACGTATAAAAAGACTGCCAACCACACATAATTCATGCTGAGGTTCACCTGCACAGGTGCCAGGGAGCATCTTGTCTTCAGAAAGAAGGCAAATCTATACTCCATGATTAGCCAGTGATTATATTTTACAGACAGACATCAATGCCTGGTGATTTGAAGCAATTGGCTTTTATCTAGTGAGATTTATTTAAAGAAACAAGTACACGGTTTGAAGCCTCAGGGAATAGATAATATAAAAATAGGAGACTGTAAGAGGAAGAAGAGAAAACCTGTTTCATCAGTAAAAAGGTTTACTATCCTTCCAGGCACCTCCAGTCCTATGACCTGCACCTACTTAAAAAAAAAGTTCCCCCTCTAGAGACTGAAGAAATGGTTCAGCAGTTAAGCATTTGCTGTTCTTGCAGATGAACGGGGTTCAGCAGTCACATAGCTCCTAGCAACCATCGTTGACTCTAGTTCTAGGGGATCCAAAGCCCTCTTCTGGCCTCCACAGGTACTGCATGCACTTAAACACAAAATACAAAAGAAATAAAATTCCTCCTATAAACTCTTATGAGATATATTCATTACTGACATGCTAAAGAAACTCTACCCTGCACCACATCATGCACCAGCTTTTAGATTAAAAGAGAAGAGGAATGTTTACAGGAAGTGGGGTTTGGAAAGTGAGAAGTAAAATAGAAATTTCATTATATTTATAGTGATTTAGTTCTTTAAAACCTTGAGGCAAATTTTAGCTTCTTTATTTTATTATGAGCTTTTTACTCAAACATGAGCATATATTTGTACTTTTCTCATATATATCCCTCACTGCCCTCCCGCATTGCCCCTCTCCACCTCACTTGTCCCCTTCTTCTCCCAAATAATCACTTCCTGCCTTCACAGCACACATTGCATAATGCTAATTTTCTGTGGGCCTGGCTCACTTTGCTTGGTATCATGAGCTCCAGCTCCATCCATTTTTCTGCTAATGACATAATTTCACTCTCCTTTTACTACTGAATAAGTGCCACTGTGTATATATACAATGTATTCTTTATTCTGTCCTCTTATCATGGACTGCAACAATAAGCAATGTGCAAATATCCTTGTGGTGTGATGACATAGATGCCTGAGAGTATCTACCCAGGATGCTGTCATAAGATTGTTGTACTTTTAGCACAAGGTCTCACTGAGTAAACCTGACTGTAATTTTATACAAAAATCTCACCATGTATCCGTGGCTAGCTTGGAACTTGCTTTGTAGGTCAGGCTGGCCTCTGCCTCACAAATGCTGGGATTACAGGCCTGTGCCACCATGCCTAGCTCCAATAGACATTTTTATCAAGAGTGTTCAAAGGTTTATTGTTGCCTGCATCCTGTCCCATATTTGTTATCTTTTGTTTCCATGATGATAGCTATTCTAACTGGAGTGAGATGGAATTTGAATGTACTCTCAATTAGAATTTCTCTAATGGCTAAGAACCTTGAACTTTTTTCACATATTTATTAGTAACCTGTATTTCTTCTTCTGAGAACTGTCTGTTAGATGAATTTTCCCATTTACTGCTTAGATATTTGTGTGGTGTGTATGTATGTATGTGTGTGTGTGTGTTTGTGTGTATGTGTCTGCTTGTATATATGTGTTTATATATGTGTGTGTACATGAATGTGTGTATGTGTGTATATGTATGCATAATGTGTGTTTGTGTAATTGTGTTTTTAAGTGTGTGTGCTTAAATTTTTAGCTTTTTATAGATTTTTTTTCATATATCAATCCTATGTTAGAGGCGCAGGTGACATTTTCTCCCACACTGAAGGATGTTTCTGTACTTTGTTGATTATTTCCTTTACAATTTAGTGGGGTTTTTTTTCTCAAAGATTTTATGTGATCCAATTTTCCAGTTCTTATAATTATTTCCTGAATTATTGGAGTCCTTTTCAGAAAGTCCTTGCCTATGTCTCTCTATATTTTGAAGTGTTTTTCCTGGTTTCCTCTAGCAGTTTCATAATGTAAGATTTTACATTATGAGCTTTAATTCATTTTGGGAAATAAGAATCTGGATTGATTCTTCCAGATCACGTGGACATCTAGCCTTCTCAGCATCTTTCCACAAATGGATATCTTTTTCAACTTTATAAAAATTAGGTAGCTATAGCTGCGTGGATTCATTTCTGAGTCTCTGTATCCAGTTTTATAGACCTTGTGTCAAGTTCTGTGCTAGTTCTGTGCAAACCTTGTTACTATGGCTCAGTTGTATAACTTGAAACCAGGTACTATGATACCTCCATCACTGCCCTTTCTGTTTAGGATTGTTTTGGCTATCCTTGATCTTTTTGTGCTTCTAAATGAATTTTTGGATTGATTTTTCTACTTATTTGAAGAATGTCACTGGAATTTTAATGGGGGCTGCACTGAATCTGTGGATTACTTTTGTTAATAATGCCATTTCACAATAATAATTCTCCCAGTACTTGACTATAAGAATTATCTACTTAGCTTTCTACTGCTATGATAAAATACTCTGACCAAAACTAACTTACCCATTCCAATCACAGATCAGCATTGAGGGAAGCCAGGGCAGGCACTCAGGGCAGGAACTGAAGCCAGACCTGGCTCCTCTAGTCTGTGATCATTCTGTGTTCTAACACAACCTAGGAGCACCTGCCCATGGGTAGCAAGGATCATAGTGGACTGGGACCTCGCCCAGCTATCAGCAATTTTAAAAAATAGCCCATGGACAGGGTCACAAGGCCAATCTGAGAGAGGAAATGTTTCAAGTGAGGCTCCCTCTTTCCAGGTATGTCAAGTTGACAACTGAAGCTGACCAGCACAGGAGGCTTTTCTGCCTCCTAGTGTCCTCAAACTTTCTCTTTGGTGCTTTAAAATGTTCGTTGTAGGGACTGGAGAGATGGCTCAGAGGTTAAGAACACTGACTGTTCTTGCAGAAGACCCAGGTTCGAATCCCAGCACCCACATGGCAACTAACAACTGTCTGTAACTCTAGTTCCAGGGGATCCGACAGCCTCTTCTGTCTTCTGTGGACATTGCACAACACGGGTGCACTTACATACATGCAGGCGTAGCACTCATGCACATAGAATGAAAATAATAAATAAAATATTTTAAATGTTCATTGTAGAGCTTTTCATCTAAGTTGGGTTTATGCTTACGTATTTCATTTTGTTTTTGAAACTATGTAAATGGGATACTCTTCCTTATTTGTCTGTAATATTATTACTAGTATGTACAAAATCTACTGATTTTTGTATATTAATTAGGTATCCTGCTACTCTGGGGAAAGTGTTTTTTATCTGGGTTTTGTGGTGGAGTCTATGGCCTTTTCAGTGTGACCACTTAATCTGCAGATGGAACAATTTGACTTTGTCCTTTCATGTTTGTAGACTTTTCATGTCTCTCTTCTGCCTTTTGTTGCTCTTAGACATGAAGTACTACATTGAGTAAGAGTGGAGAAAATTCAGCTGTGAAGTCTACGAGTCACAGTGACCAGCCCAGCAAACTGTCTATTGGTGAAACAGTGGCACCTTTATCTTGAGGGTAATCAACAGCTGTCTAATTGGATTTAAGGCATGATAGGGAAGCTGTATGAACTAAATTTGCACATTACGGTAGTCAGGTAAGATCTGCATAATGAAAATCCAGTTGACATGACAAAGTGGATGGGAGAATGTCACAGGGTCCTAACTCAAGATAAAGAGCTACAGCCAATCAATGGATGTCAAGGGGGGGAGAATCAGTTCTCTCCAGGGATTAGCAAGAGGTTGTCTCATCCCAAATGGATAACCCTAAACACAGGTACAGATGAATACCACTAAATGGACTCAGTGTATACATATATATGTATATTATATACATATATGAATGCATGTATGTTTGTATATGTAACAACTAGAATCAAAGAAGATGAGAAATTGAGAGGGAGTTGAGGGGACATGGGAGGAGTTAGTGTAGTGGGGGACTGGAGGGATGGAAATAATGTAAAGTCAATACTTATGCATGAAATTCTCAAAAGTAAAATTTAAAATTTTTTTTTAAAGAGTGGAGAAATTGGAAACTTTCTGGATTGGCAGCCTCTTTCCGTCCTGCTTTGCTTGACTGCCTCCTGTCGCTGTCTCACACCGTGGGGCAGGAGCTTCTTCACTGGTGTTTTTATTCTTAGTCTCAGGTCCCCAGGGTAGCTCATGTTTAAAGAATAGGTTCCCTATCCAGGTGATGTACCCCTACAGCCCTCTGAGCCAAGGGGAGTTACAAAATAGAACTGCTCACCTGCTCACCATTGCTGACATGTCCTACTAGAAGATTCACTGTCTCTCTAAAATCCAAGACGAGTTGAGGCCCATGTGCATTGTCAGCTTGCCATGCCAACAGGACCACCAGTATCTTTGCACCAGGATGGTCAGCTCACCATTTGGATGAGGCTTCTTTTCCTCCTACCCCTGCTAAGGAGCCACAAGCCTGGAGCCAAATGCTCCTCACTCCCCTTCGATTCAGTCACCTTCCAGTCCTCTCTGATCCAGCTGCTCCATTACCCATTTTACGAATCTCCAAGGCACTTCCTGTTGTTCTCCTTTTGCAATGCACGTATTCCTTGTTATCCTGACTCTGCTCATTCACCACATCACATGGAGGATGCTTGCAATCTGTATCTTTCCAGAATTCAAATTTCAGCTTATTTCTAGGTGATGAGTGGAGTTTGTTCTTGTTTCTTACTTTCCTGCCATTCCTTTTTCTTTCAAAAATGCAAAGAAATAAAGTGATACATTAACCAATGACCCTAGATAGTGTCCTGCTTTGTTTTTTCATGGTGGTATTTTTAGTTATTACTGTTCTGCAGTAGATGGACCCTTATGTTGATATTAACAAATATCTATTCATCTTTACCTTTCTTTAAGGGTCATTTGTATTCATTTGGAAATGAAGAGTTGGATGACACTTAGAACATACTTTAAAACTGCCCTCTGTTTAACTTTTTGTAATACATATCTATTTCCTTATATAAGTTTACATACTAATTTATAGGTTTTTTAAAGTAAGACATTTCATTAAAAATGCTCACCATTTAAATCAAGGATAGTAAATAGGTTGAAAGTTCAGAAGTAAGGGAAAGAAGGAACTAAAATTCAATACAGCTCTGATCAGAGCATTTAAATGTCTTGGTTCTTTAAGTTGGTTTCCGCTTCTGCGGTTTCCCTATGGAACCTGGAGTTCATCTGTATTTATCAGGTTACTTTGTCCACTTTCAGTGTGGAGATAATGGCCTTTGATATATAAATAGCAAATAGAACATGCCATTTTTTTTCTGAGTGGTTTCGTTTCTATGTTTTGCAGCCTTCTGGGATTTGGACCAGTTCCAAAGGTGAAAAGAGTAATCTTTTCCAAGAACATCTCAGAACGTTAGCTGAAATATGTTACTTAGGGTAACTGCTTTTCCTGCCTGTCTCCTAATTTGCTGGTATCTGTTACTTGGTGACTGCTTTGGAAAAGCTTGAGTTGCACTTCAGATAGATTAACCTCAGTCTTTTTTCAGGGTGCTCGTATAAACATGCAAAAGTTTCATGGATCTTGATGGGTAATGATCCTGGTATTGGCACTAAAAATTTTGGAAGTAAGTAATGGACCTGGTAGTTTCTGAAGCAAGAACCAGCTAGAAAACCAGATGTGATTCCTACTGGGATTTCTGCAGAAACAGTGGGGGTTGTTGCATTCTACAGAAAATACTCTCATTTTGTTGTTTATCATGATAGACTTTTTCACTGAATATCTTTCTATACTATGTCTCTAAGCAGATGGTCCCCTGGTTTTTCAGCAACTCATTTATAAAAATTTTTGTATAGATTTTACTAATAACACAGAATTTAAAAATATGAACACAGGCCAACATATGTAGATAATAGTATTTCTTAACTAAGTACCAGGAGTCTCTTTTATCATTAGTGCACAGTTTATCTCTCTCTCTCTTCTCTCTCTCTCTCTCTCTCTCTCTCTCTCTCTCTCTCTCTGTGTGTGTGTGTGTGTGTGTGTGTGTGTGTGTGGTGCTGGGGATGAAAACCAGCCTGGTGCATACTGTGTAATAATTCTACCAGTAACCAATATTCTAAGCCCTACTTCTCCTCCTCCAAGTCCTCCTCTCTACTGATTTTGAGACAAAGTCTCCTTATGTGGTTAAAGCTGGCCTTGACTTATGTTAGGCATGTAGCCCAGGCTGGCTCAACTCATGATACTTCCATCTCCATCTCTCACGTATCATTAAACATCAGGATCTCCATGCCCTGCTCACTCTCCATATGATATTAATCATCCTTTATTATCTTTGTTTTTTTTAAAAAAAAACTATGATTGTAAACCAATATTTTTTAGTCTTAAAGTCTATATTCATAATATTATACCTTTGTGTTAGAAATGGTAGTGCTGTGATAAGTGATAAGAAAAATAGAATTGAGGGGTTTTCCCTTCTCTAATCAGGTGCTAAGAGTTCCTTCTTGTACACAATGAATGGAGTTAATTTTTGGTATGTCTGAACTGCATTCTGCAGTAAAGCTTCTTTGTGTTCTAAAACACTGCGATCTAATATTTAGAAAAATATGCACATTTTACAGATGTTTTATATGATGAATTTTGCAAAAATAAAGATAATTCCAGATGTTGTTGTCCTTGTAAAATGTGCACGCTGGGGATGGAGAGATGACTCAGTGATTAAGAGCACTGGCTGCTCTTTTAGATGACCTAGGTTTGATTCCCAGTACCCACAAGGAGGCCAACAATCATCTTTAACTCCAGTTCCAGGGGGAATCAGATGCCTTCTTCTGACCTCTGCAGGCCTTGCATGACATGGGTGTACTTACATACATGTAGGCAAAACACCAACACACAAAAAATAAAACATTTTGAAAATTGTGAACACATTGCTTCAGTGCACATTTGTAAGCCCAGTGCCCAAGTGGAGACACATTATGTGATGGCCTTCATGTCATGTGATGATGCCATCAAACCACCCTGCCGCAAGCCACGACTCCGTCCAGCAGAGCCGAGGAAAGACGACACAGACACCAAGGTGAGGTTCAGGCTTCTTCTTTATTACGCACTTCAGTCCTTATATAGTTTGTTCCCAACAGCCCTCCTCCCAGCCAGGACCAATCAGGGCACACACACACACACAGCAGGCAGGCAGAGTGGTAGCTCATTGGACCACATAGCAGGGTCATGCTTGATGATGTCTCTGATCAGGCAGGCAGCACATGATCCGGCTCCTCGCCCTTGCGCGAGTTGCAGTAAACAAGCGAGGGTCACGAGGCTTGGCAGCCAGCCAAGGCGCCATCTTTGACTGACTTGGCCACGCTCGCTTCCCACATCTCCCCCTTTTTGTTTTATTAGAAAGGTTAAGGGACCGTGCCTGTCTTAGGTTGCCCCCTTCCATGTAACATTCTTACCCATCATCAACTGTTCAGCAGCTTGGCTGGCAGTCTGTCTTAGGTTGGTATGTCCATGAGGGAGTCTTACCCGTCTTTGACTACTGGTCCAGCATGGTTAACCATACAGAGGGAGACTCGCCCCTTTCCAATGCAGCCATAGCCTGTACAAGCATTTGTTGTTGCATCTCTGTTCGCCGCCGCATTTTGCACATGCACCATATCATACAACCACACACCCCAACCAAAAGGAAACCCCAAAAAGCCATTCCACCCCAATCCTTCAGAAAATTAAAGGTATTCTGCATAGTGTTCAGCCAATCCTGAATTGTGGCAATTTGTACTCTGGTTCTATTGACTGCTACAATGGCGGTCCGTAGCTTTGTGATCTTCTTGTCAAATTCAGAAGTCCAATTGCCTGTTAACATCTTTCAAATCTGTCTTGACAAATCCCCTGCATAAGAGAGGTTTTCAAACTCCACAGAGGTTACACATAATCTATTCATGTGGTGGATACAATCATAAGGTCCACTCTTTGGTTCACCATGTACAGAACAATGCAGTTATTCCTCTCTTTAGTAAAGTCCCTTGCTTGGCCCTCATTCATGTATACTATGAGCAATGTCACCATCCATAGGGGTAAGGTTCCAGTCCTCATCTTTTCCTTTCCACGGTCGTGTAAGTCGCTCCGGTACCCAAATAGGCGATTCTTGCTCCTGTGGGAAAACACAAACAGCTCCTCTTGTCCAGGTCAGTACTGGAGAGGGCCCTTTCCATTGTCCTGTAAGTACATCTTTCCATAAGACCATAATGGATGACATTTGCAAGGGGTTGGAGTGGCGGTCTGCGACCGATCGCCCACCAGCATCCATAATCAAAAAATTTAAAGTGAATAATGCAATGTTCAATTTCTCTTTTGGGGATTTATATTGCCCTCCTATTCCCCCCCTTTTTTTTTATTAGGAGAGCCTTAAGGCTGGCATTAGCATGTTCAACAATATCTTGACCTTGTGAATTATATGGTAGTCCATATGTGTGGGCGATGCCCATGGCTATACAAAAGGCTGTGAATTTTCTAGATGTATATGCAGGACCATTATCAGTTTTAAGACGCTTGGGCATACCCCAAGATGCAAAGGCTTGGAAACAGTGGCTTATTACATGCTCAGCTTTTTCACCTGAATGTGCAGAAGCAAATATCACACCAGAACAGGTATCTATAGAAACATGTACATATTTGAGGGTACCAAACTCTGGAATATGGGTAACATCCATTTGCCAAAGTACTCCTGGGTGGAGGCCTCGAGGATTAACCCCTACACTCCATTGAGGGAGGACAGAAACACAAGATTTGCATTGCAGGACAATTTCTCGGGCTTGTTCCCTAGTAATTTTGAATTTTATGCAGAGGTATTTGCATTCACATGGAACCTTGCATGAAAATCTGTTGCAGCTTGTACAAGGGTTTGAGTCAGGAAGATAAAGACAGTTCTAGTAGCATAATCAGTTATGGCATTGCCTAATGCCAAAGGCCCAGGGAGTCCTGAGTAAGCGCGAATATGAATCACACAAAAGGGAGCCTTGCGTTGCCAAATTTTCTGCTGTAGGGCCATAAAAAGTTGAGTAACCTGGGAGGTTGGTTTTATAGTCCCCACATTCTCTAGTATCCTCATAGCTTGCACCACATATTGGCTATCTGAAAGCAAATTAAAAGGTTGAGATTCCTGGCAAAAGACTTGTAATACAGTAGCTAATTCTGTTGCCTGTGCTGATTCATAGGGAAAAATATGGGTGCTGGGGTTTTGGCCTTCAATATACACCGTTCCTACCCCACCCTTAGACCCATCAGTAAAAATATTAACTGCCCCTTCAATGGGGTTAGAGCGCGTCACTCGTGGGTGAATTAATGGATTACGGCTCACAAACTGAAGCAAAGGGTGTGATGGGTAATGATTGTCAAACACTCCTGTCATACTAGTAAGCAGCACTGCCCATTCATCATCACAGGCTGCTAAAGTCTCAATCTGTTTTGGTGTATAAGGCATGACAAGAACATCAGGCTGTTTTCCAAATGCTTCAAGGCTGGTTTTTATACCTTTCAACGCAAGGG
>NW_008332644.1:4785037-4785852 GCF_000622305.1 Nannospalax galili | reverse complement strand
GTCTACTTCTCATTCCTCCCCCTGCGGTATGGCGGATCCGGGGTTTGATATTAAGGGTGACGCCGTTGTCCCTAGAGGCTCCTCCTTTAGCATATTATTGCCTTTTGCAGCCTTATTAGCCTGTTTACTTTCTAAGGTCATGGCGGAGAGCAGACTCTCTAAATCCTCCTCCCCATAAAGCTCCTCCTCCTCTTCCTGTTCAATCCGTAAGCTTTGCGATCCCTATTGAGAGAGCTCCTCCTTCACTTCCTCTAAGGCTTGAGCCCCTTGAGCAATATCGTCCTGGTATTTCCCTGACTTGTCAGTGAGACATTTCCTCACCAGTGTCCAGACAGCTAGGGTCCCCCTAGAGCGGCAGCTGTGGGAGTCCGCATCCAGCAGGTCTTTCTCTGATCTTTCCCATGTAGGCGAATTTATAAACCCTTCCTCAAGAAACCATGGTGCCTCATTAGCTATCGTATCCAGAAAATTTTCTACTGTCTCAGCCTTTAGTTTTATCCCACTTTTCTTCAGCAGCTGCACCAGCGCGATATGCGCTTTCGCTTTCGAGCAGCTGGAGCCCATGCTGTAAGAGCGTTCTTTATAAAGGTTATTCTAATTCTAGCTTTGTCCTGGTCTCCGGGAACCTAACTTCGTCCCTATCTCCAGGAACCTAACTTCGCCCCTGTCTCCACTACCCGCGGACCTTACCTTTAAATTTTCTTAGGCCTTGAAGAGTTCCCCATACAGGCCACCACTTGCCGCAAGCCACGACTCCATCCAGCAGAGCCGAGGAAAGACAACACAGACACCAAGGTGAGGTTCAGGCTTCTTCC
>NW_008332644.1:4752110-4784905 GCF_000622305.1 Nannospalax galili | reverse complement strand
CAGCTCATTGGGCCACGTAGCAGGGTCATGCTTGATGATGTCTCTGATCAGGCAAGCAGCACATGATCGGCTACTGGGGCTTGTGTGAGTTGGAGTAAATAAGCGAGGGTCACAAGGCTTGGCAGCCAGCCAAGGGTTGGAGTCACGAGGCTTGGCAGCCAGCCAAGGTGCCATCTTTGGCTGACTGGGCTGTGCTCGCTTCCCACACACCCAACTTTATGGAGTCCATGGTAAATTTCCTCTTTTATGAAGTGATTTACTCAAGCAAGCTTTTCCAAGAGTTTTCATGGAATGCTTGTTACATGAAATGGTTTTAAAACATCATTTTCATCACAAAATACACTTGACAAATATTTTAAATAAAATTCTCATTATGAAGCCAGGAGTGGTGGTTCATACTTTGAAGGCAGACACAGGAGGATTGCCATGAATTTGAGGCCAATATCGGTTACATAGTGAGTTCCAGGCCAGTCTGGGCTAAACAGTAGGTCTGTGTCTCATAAAACAAACAAAAAGGGGACTGTGGAAATATCTTGGTTGATAAATTACTTGTCACAAAAGCATGAGGATCTGATTTTGATACCTCACACTCACATGAAGAGGCAGTTGTGGTGACATACGTCTAATGCCAGTACTAGGAAAACAGAAACAGCAGATCCTCAGGACTTGCTGGCCAGCCAGCAAGTCTAATCAGTAAGCCCCAAGGCCAAGTGAGAGATCCTGTCCCCTAAGTCAAGGTGAATGGCTCCTGAGGAGCAACACATGATGTTGACCTCTGGCTTTCCCCAAAACATGGGCACCAAATATTCACATACACCCGTATACTTATACACACACACACACACACACACACACACACACACACACATGCATGCACACTCACAAAAGAAGACCAAAATTCATAAAATTTGAGGTGGAAAATAAGATGTTAAAATAGACGCTAATAAAATTCAAAGAAATTAGAAAAAACTCTGAGCACTTTTATTCCAGCAAAAACTAGAAAGCCTAGAAGAAATGGATAAATTATTGTGTATGTATGACTGAAAATTAAAGCCAGCACCCCCAGATTCCTCCCTTTAACAAAAACTTCTTTTTATAGTAAGAACTCATAAACCTAACTAATTCATTTTAAAACGTGTTATTAACAAATTAGAGTATTCATGATAAGGAAGAAAACACAATGATGAGGAAATATTTCTGAACAGAACTAAGCTCTGCCAAATGTAATCAAGAAGCAAAGAGGGCTCACATCCCCTCAGGCTGGCTTGTTAGAACCAGCTCACCTTCTCCTCTTTGACCCTCCTTTGACTGAGGCCCCTTTCTGTTGCTGCCAGAGTACACCCAGCTAGCGTGTTGAGCAGCCAGATGTGGCCCACCAAGTTACCATCCACCTGCTTTGGGACCAGTCTATTAACTGCTCCAGGGCGCACATCTACCCCAATTAGCCAGTTAGAACTTGCCACCTTGTCCCTATCAGCTCACATTGGGCCTAGGCCCATGTGTCCTGCTGGAGAGCTCCCGACTAGCCAGCCAATAAAAAAAATCAAAGTGAGAACCTAAGGCCCAGACCGATGATTCATACCTGATCAGGAAACAACCAAGCTACACCAATAATAAAAACAGAACCAAGGGACTGGAGAGGTGGCTCAGCTGTTAAGAGGGGGACCTGTAGCAGAGGACCTGGGTTCTATTCCCAGCACCCACATGGTGGCTAACAACCTACTGAAACTCCAGTTCCAAGGGAATTCAATGTCTTTCTCTGACCTCCATGGGCACTGCATGACATGGGTGCACTTACATACATGCAGGCAATACACTCATACACATAAAATAAAAATAATAAAAATAAAAAGGAACTAAACTGCAACTCAACAAAGGCATGCTAAGATTTCCTATCAGACATATGCAACCAACTAAAGAAATCCATATTCCCAGGTCACAATGCAAAACCACAAATAATATGGAAAGCCAAGATAATAGGTTCCCATCAAATCCCACCAGCTCTATAGAAATGTTCTATAGGGAACTACTTAGAGGATCCCCAGGATGCAGAATTCAAAGAACAATTATAAACATGATCAAAGAATTCAATGACTTTAAAGAACACACAAAAAACAAACAACCTAGAGAATTCAAAGAAGACAGAAATAAACTCCTAGTCAGGAAAGCCCAAGAAAATACAAATATACAGATGAATGAAATGACAAAGACAATTCAGGATTTGAAAAGTGAATTCAGGAAAGAGATAGAATTGTTGAGGAAAACAGGCTGAAATGAAGATGGAATTGAAAAACTCATAAAGCCTATTTGAAAAGACAAGAGAATGCCTCAACAGCAGAATAAATCAAATGGAAAATATTTTTTATTTTATGTGTATGAGTGTATTGCCTGCATGTATGTAAGAGCACCTGTGTCATGCTATGCCTGCAGAGAACAGAAAAGGCCGTTGGATCCCCTGGAACTGGAGTTATGGACAGTTGTTAGCTGCCATGTGGGTGCTGCGATTCAAACCCAGGTTTTCTGCAAAAGCAGCCAGTGTTCTTAACCACTGAGTCATCTTTCCAGTTCAGAATTTGAAAATTTTTATAAAACACGGGCAGTAAATATGCAGGAAATGTGGGACAAATCTGCTCATCATAAGTATAGAGGAAGGAGAGGAATCTCAGGTCAATGGCATTGACAAGATCTTCAAGAGGATTATAGAAGAAAAATTCCCTAAATTAAGGAAAGACATATGCATACAGATACAAGAAGCACACAGAACACCACACAGACAGGACTAGGACTGAAACTAGCCATAGTATATCATAGTAAAAATGCTAAATGTATAGAAAAAGAGAGGGTACTAAATCTGCAAGAGAAAAATAACAAGTTACTTATGAAGGAAAACCCATCAGAATTACAGCTGCCATTTCAATGCAAACTATAAAAGCCAGAAGAGCCTGGAACAAAGTATTCCATGTTCTAAATGACCGTAGATGCCAATTGAGAATACTTTACCCAGAAAAACTGTCTAGTATAGTTAAAAGGGAATGAAAAATATTCCATGATACAAAGAGGCAGAAAGAATTCATGTCCACCAAACAAGTTCTACAGAGAAAACACAAAGCAATAATGCAAAAGACAAAGAATTGAATGGCCATACTTAAGAAGCAGCAGAGGAAAAACAAATGGAACTATTATTGTAGAAACACAGAGTAGCCTAAGAACATAACCAGAAAATAAGATGACAGAAAACATACATCTTTCAATAATAACTTTAAATATCAATGATCTCAAATCCCTGGTCAAAAGACACAGGCTAGTGGAAGGGATTAAGAAACAAAATCGATCATTTTGTTGTCTACAAGATACCCACCTAACCTTCCAAGTTAGGTACCACCTTAGGATAAAAGAAAGGAAAAAAAAATTCCAATCAAATGGCATGAAGGAACATGCAGGCATTGTGATTCCAATACCTGACAATCAGACTTCGAATTAAAATTAATCAAAAGAGATAAAGTCCTTTCATTCTGATCAAGGAAACAATCAACCAAGAAGTCATTACAATCATGGACATAATGCACCACACTCTGATGTACCTAATTTCATAAAAACAGTACTACTGTACTACAAGACATGGATTAACCCAAACTTAGCAATAATAGATGACTTCGATATCTGACTCCTTCTAATAGACAGGTCAAATGGACAAAAAGTAGTAAACAGAAACATCTGAACTAAAAGATATCATACATCAAATGGACCTAATAATCTATAGATTATTTCACCAAAGTACCAAAGAATACACATTCTACTCAGCAGCCCATGGAAGTTTCCCTAAAATAGATCACATACTGGGTTAGAAAACAAACCTCAACAAATACAAAATTTGAAATAATTCCATGTATTCTATTGGACCACAAAGCAGTAAAGTTTAAATTGAACAGCAAAAGAAGCTCTAGTAATTATGCAAACACTTGGAGAATAAACAACACACTTCTGAATGATGATTGAATCAAAGAAGAAATCAAAAAAGAAATAAAAATATTCCTGGAACAAAACAAAAATGACAATACAACACAATAAAACCTCTAGTACACACTGAAAGCAGTCTTAAAAAGAAAGTTTATAGCTCTAAGGATCTACATTTAAAAATCAGACAGAGCACAAATAAATGACTTAATGGTATAGCAATAGAATCTGGAAAAGTAAGAACAAACCAAACCCAAACAGAAGAATAAAAGAAATAATAAAAATCAGAGTGTAAGTCAAAGAAAAAAAAGCAAAGTAAATAATACAAAGAACCAATGAATCTAAAAGCTGGTTCTTTGAAAAGATAAACAAGAAATAAAGAGCAAATCTAAATCAAAATAATCAGAGACAAAAGGGGAAACACCACAGTACACACTAAAAAGATCTAGAACATCACCTGGGAATACTTTAAAAACATATGGTTTACTAAATTAGAAAAGTCTCGAATAAATGCTCAAATTTCTAAATTCAATGAAAGCACCAAAATTTATCCAAGAAGAGATCAATAGACCTATAACAAATTGAGAATTCAAAGTAGTAATACAAATCCTCCCTACTAAAAAGAGTCCAGGTCCAGATGGATTCACACTAGAATTGTACCAGACCTTTAAAAAAGGTCTACAACCAATACTAGTTAAATTATTTTTAAAAATATAAACAAAGGGAGAACTCCCAAACTCCTTTAAGGAAGCCATTATTATCCCTATACCAAAACCAGGTAAAGAAACAAACAAACAAACAAACAAAAAAATGTAGGCCTATATCCCTAATGAACATGGATGAAATTTTCAACAAAGTACTCACAAATCTCATACACACATCAAAAGCATCATCTACCATGATCAAGTTGACTTTATACCACAGATGCAGGAATGATTCAATATACATAAGTCAAAAGCATAATAAATCATATATATTGACTTAAAGACAAAAATCACATGATCAGCTCAAAAGACATGGAAAAAGGTCTTTAGCAAAATTCAACATGAATTCATGATAAAAGTCCTAGAAGGAACTGGATTGGAGGTAACATATCTCAGCATAATTAAGGCCAGTCAACATCATTTTAAATGGAGAAAAAAATGGAAGCATTTACATCAAAATCAAATCAGGAACCAGACAAGGTTGTCCACTATCCCCACTCCTTTTCAATATAGTGTGTTAAATACTAGCTAGAGCAGTAAGATACAAGGATCAAATTAAATGGCTACTAATAGGGAAATAAACAGTCAAATCCTTCCATTTTGAAAATGATATGTTATTATACATGAGACCCACAAAGTTCATCCAGAAAAAGTCTAGAAATGATCAAAAGTGTCAGGCTACAAAATCAATTCACAAAAATTAGGAAGCTTGGACTGGAGAGAAGACTCTGAGGGTAAGAGCACTGGGTGCTCTTCAGAGGACCTAGGTTCAGTTCCCAGCACCCACATGGTAGCTAACAACCATCTGTAACTCTAGTTCCAGGGGATCTGATGCCCTCTTCCAACCTTCATGGGCATTGCACAACATGGATAAACTTACATACATGCAGGCATTACATTTATACACATAAAATAAAATTAATAAATAAAATATTAAAAATCAGTAAACTTTCTGTATACCAATAATAGGAAATCAGAGAAATAATTCATGGAAATAATCTCATTCACAACAGCATCAAAATTATCTAGAAATAAACCTAATCAAAGACATTAAAGGTCTCTAAAATGAGAACTTTAATATTTGAAGAAAGAGATCATGGAAGACACAAGGAGATGGAAGGACCTCCCATGCTCACGGATTGGCAGAAATAATATTGTGAAATGACCATTCTACCAAAAGCAATTTGTAGTTTCAACGCAATCATAGTAAGAATCCCATGACTTTTTTATACAAATAGAAAAAACATACCAAAATTTATATGTGATCACAAAAGATCCCAGATAGCCAAAGCAATCTTGAGCAGAAGTGGGGAAATGGGGAAAACGTCCCATCCTTATCTGAAAAACTACTGGCAACGGATGACTACTGGGAGAGAGAGGGAGTCAGTTTTCTTAAAGGCAGTTGCACTAGACAAGTTGACAAGTCTCCAGTGTAAGGAATTATACCAAGGGATGCTTGGGATACAAGCTTGGGTCGATATGCCAACATAAATGACAGAACTCATGCAGTCTGGAGAGGGGGCTATGGGGTAGTGCAGATTGAGGAGGGCTCTAAACATGATCATATGAAATTCACAAAAATTCGATAAAACAATATATATGAAATAATTTTTTTAGCTACCAAAAATATCACAAATCATCTTAAAAGTGAGAAAAAAAGGAAAGGAATGAAAACAGAAATCAAGGAAAGAGAAAAGCTAAGTTGACTTTGAGGAGCAAGTTTGGGAGAGACGTTCAGCAGCACAAGTCAAAGGCTCCTGTAATGCAAACAGCATGGTACTGGAGCATAAACCACGACCAGCAATGCTGTGCTGGGCAGACTAGACCACCCCAGCCCGGATGTGTACCTACAGTCTGACAAAGATGACGTCATTGTCAGAATAAGCCGTGACCCTGACAATAGTCAGAAAACGTTAGGTCAGATGACTACTTCACATCATACACAAAGTCCAGGTGCATGAGAGATACAACTCTAAGCCAGGAGTGTGGACACAGCCCTGTAGTTGCAGATACTTGGGAGGCCAAGGCAGGATTGCCTGAGCCCAAGAGTTTGAGAGCAGCACAGACAGCACAGCAAGACCTTTCTCAATGACAAATCTCCAAAAGTAAGACACAAATGCTTAAAGCAACTTTTTTCCCTGCTCTAGCACACAGGCAAATTGTAAAAGAGGTAATTAAAGAGAAAGGGGTCATTAAAATCTAAGCTTGGACTTAAAAATTAATGTTAAAATTGATAATATTTGAATTTCTGTTCAAGTCTGTATAGACTTTATAAGGAGCAGAACAGGAAAGATACTTGGAATTCTTGTAAATTGATGAACACTAATACTTAGATTTAAGGATTTCATCAGTTCTGAAAACCTCAGAAACCCTAGAAGCAACAAGGACAAGAATATGAAGAATGTTTGCATGGAGCAAGAGACAGGACAGGCCGCACTCAAGAAAGGGGTCACCCTTGCCAGTAAACATGCTTCCCAATGCCGTGAGAAAGGGTGCAAACACTGGGAGATCAAATGATTTAGGGAGTCACCTGGTATTACCAGATAACTGCTTCAACACATCCATAAGCACACACAGAAATGTCATCCATACCATTTGTATAGGGCAAAAACCTGACAACAGCCCACCATGCTGGCACATGTATAATCCCAGTACTTGAGAGATGGGGAGATGATTAGGTGTTCAAGGTTAGCCTAAGCTACATGACAGCAGCTTAAAAAACAAAACCAACAAAATATTTAAAACAATTTGAGTTCACAAAAATGAGTACATGGTAGAATTGTTATACAACAGAATATTATACAACAGTTAAAATGACTGAGCCATATTTGACCTACATGGTCAACTATCACACCAATGTCTAGAGTGAAACAAGCAAGTTTCAGAAGGACACAAATGATATGGTTTATTTGTATGTAATATATTTGCAAATGACTATCACTGGATACATTAATGCTATGTTAAAAACAAATGAGCAATCAATATTGCATAAGTCAGTTGTCAAAGTCTAGAAGAGCAACACTGATGGGTTCACTGTTATTTGTCAGTTTGTTTAAGAACACCTGGAGTGGGGCTGGAGATGACTCAGCAGCTGAGAGTAAGCACTAACCAGCAAGGTCTTGTGCTAGTTGATTAATAAAGAAAGAATATTATGAAGAAGGTGAAGGTTCTGCCTTCAAGAATACAAAGCCCCAAATTAATAAAATGGAAAACAAATATGCATATCTCCATTTAAATCACTAGCTACTTTGAGTACTCATAAGTGACAAGGCACTCATGTTTGTTTGAATGAGAAAAGTCCCCCAAAAACAAAATATGTGAATGTTTGGTTCCAGTTGGTGGCACCGCGGAGGTTTAGGGGTACAGCCTTGCTGGAGGAAATGACACTGGGGCAGGCTTGAGAGTTCATAGCCTTGTTCCACTTCCTGTTTCTCTTTGTTTCCTGCACATTCTTGAAGATGTGAGTACTCAACTTTCCACTCTGGCTGTCTCCTGCTGTGCCTCCCCCACCATGATGGACTCTAGCATAAGGTCTGCCTAGATAGTAGCTGTTCAGTTAGTTGCCAACTTAATTGTGCATCCATAGTTTTAACTGACTATGACTCTACCCAGCACAAGAAGCTGTATTCTAGAGGCATAACTAATTAAGCTACTATAACCTGCTGGGTACTGAATAATTCCTGTATGAGAGGTGTTTCTTGGGGAAACAGCATCACTGAGCCTAGGAAGACTGTGACCTTCTTTAGTCTCCTTGATTCAGAATGAGGAAGAGGAAGGGACTTTATAGAGCCACACTCTCCAACTCATCCTATTGTTTTTAAACAGGAAATTCTGCTTTGATTGATTGATCCCCTGTGCTGAAAGGTTTTCCTTCCTTTCCACCGTCCCCCACAGAGTCAGGTGGTGGCAAAGGACTCAGGTGTGTTCAAGGGCCAGACTTCAGGGATTCACCTGCCAAGAAAATTAATCTTGTTGACTCTTGAGAATGTTTATAAAGCAATAATGTTGACTTCCGTATTTTTTATGCTTGTTTGTTGACTAATCTACTTCAAATACTACATAGAAGACCTGCGTCTTATGACCTGTGATAAGTGCTGTGTTAAAAACTTGTGTGATGGGGCCATTGATGCTTTAGGACATAAAGGCACCTTGCAGCCAAGCCTGACAATCCAGGTTCAATCCCCACATGGTGGAAGGAGAAAACCAACTCTTTCAAGTTATCCTCTGACCACATGCACACTGTCGTATGTGCATACCCCGCCCCACAAATAAACAAGTGTTTAAAAAAATAGAGAGAGCATGAGGGACTGGAGACATGGCTCAACAGTTAAGAGCATTGGCTGTTCTTTTAGAAGACCCAGGTTCCATTCCCAGCACCCACATGGAACTAACAACCATCTATA
Source organism: Nannospalax galili (assembly GCF_000622305.1). Taxonomy (NCBI): domain Eukaryota; kingdom Metazoa; phylum Chordata; class Mammalia; order Rodentia; family Spalacidae; genus Nannospalax; species Nannospalax galili. The sequence continues at coordinate 4,775,844 of NW_008332644.1, read as the reverse complement.
CCTTCAGCTTCAGGTGACCTGACATCCTCGTCTGGCCTCCATGGGCATTGCATGAATGTGGTATACGTATATACATGCAGGCAAAACACTCATACACATCATATAAAAAGAAATAAATAAAATCAGAAAGAATACCTGAAGCAAATGCAAAAAACTAATATTTGATCTGACTGCTTGGGGAGTACTTATGCGTCTGCTGTTACTCTTTAGAACTCTTTCTCTTTTTAATATTTTACAAATACTTTAAAAGAAACAAAGTACAGTGAATTTTATATAAATCAAATTTCATTGTAAAAAATAATGATGAGTATCCTAGCTAGTGATGATTTGCCTAGACCTCAAGCTAAGACACATCCACTGGTGCTGGTTTTTCTCCCAGCTCTCCGAGGAGTCTCCCAAGACTTTCTGCTTTCCCTAGAAGCTGACTGTGGCTTCCAACCTCAGTCTCTCACTACACACCCACTTCGCATCTCTCCTCACCTCTAAGGGTGCTCTACTAAACTTTCTCACTTTGCAGCTGATCTTCAGCTTAAGTTTTGAGTAATCATTTATATCCCTTGACAGACCAATCCTGTCCTTCCACTCAGATATGTCCCTGGGTGTGGGTTAACTGTGGTACATGCATACTGTGGAAAATTTCATGGCAGTTAAAGTGGATGAATCATAGCCATGTATCTCAATATGTATACTATAAACACAATGGGAAGCAAAAGAAACAGGCACCTTTTCCAAGAACCATTTCTATTGCTGTTCTGGTGTGTGGTGCTACCACACCCTGGCCGCAAATGAAGGTGGGCTCTGCCTTTCTCTGTATGGGGGAACAGAAGATCCCGGGTGACATGGACAAAGCCTCTGCTCTACATTTAATGAAAACAGCAAAGGAAAGTAGAATTATACCTCTTCGATGTTAGCAATAATAAACATACAGAAGGACCAAGCCTAGAAAAGAATAGAGAGAAACTAGATTCTTTAGAGGTGACAGGATCATAGGTAAATGTCTCCCTTACCTTTGCATTTGAATAACAAGTTATTTCATGATGTACAGAAAAAAAAGTAGGTTTCCAGACAGAATCAGTCTGTCATTTTTCTGGTAATGAAGAGTGCGTTTCTAAGAGTCGATGATGGGCTTCCATTCTGCTGTCAGAACTACAGTCAGTAGTAATTCCAGACTGCCACTTTCCAGTGATCACAGGCTCTGGACTGGAAGTAACATAGTGCCCTGCTTTATAATACAGCTGTCTAGAATTTTAATCACAACTTGTTTTCCAAAGCCTTTTGCATAGTAATTGTCTTGTTATCATTGTAGGAATGGTGAACAAAGATTATGAGTATTTCAAAGGTAGTTGGAGTATGAATTAATCACTTACCCGAAATGTTGGGAAATTAAGTCTCCCCTTGATAGAGACGCCATGGGCCGATAAGACCTGCAATGGGAAAATCACAAAGCCATGACAGGAACATGAAGGCAACATCTGAGCAAAATGAGAGTCTCTGGAAGTTCTAAGCCCTGGGTTACAGTCCACACTCTGCTCCTGGGTGAAAATCTTGAGTGTGTTTCTAAGTTTCGCTTCCCTTTGGTTACAGAGGGATGGATACCAATGTTCCCTTGATGGGATGGATCTGAGTGTGAATTGTGATAGTGCATGGAACTCTGTTTACTTCGAGATCCAGCCAGTTGCAGAGGCTCAGGAAATAACAGATTTCATTTTCACTTGGCTCTATTATATATAGTCAGTCACTAAATAAATAAGTGGACCATTCCAAGCAGCACTATGGTAGAGTAGTAGCAGACACAAAATGCAGTGGCCAAGGATGCGGAAAGTCCACTGAATTCTGTTCTTAGAAGAGTAATCACAACTGTGGACATGCAATAGGACCAATTCTTTTGAAAAATTTTTGTAGCTGGGACAATTCCTTAGACATACTGGACCCCATATACCGTAGTAAGAGCTGAAATCGTTAGAGCATGCAGCTCTCTCATGAACAGTAGTACAGTCTTGTGTGTGATTAGTATTTCAGTACCCCACACATGATCAGTCTGATAAATAATCCTAAACTAATAGTTTGCCAAGGACAATTAAAATAGAAAAGAAAATGGAGCTGTACTGTTACTTCTTCCATTGCTGTGATTAAATACCATTACAAAGGACCTTAAAAGAGGAAGTGTCTATTTCAGCTTACAGTCTGTCATGGTGAAAAGTCATGGCAGCAGGAGGTTAGGTAGCTGGTCACAGTGCACAGGACTCAGCGAGTGATTCATGCTTGTGCTCAGCTCCTTTTCTCCTTTTTATGCAGTCTAGGGCCCTGGCTCATGGGTGCCTTCCACAGTTAAGCTAGCATGCCCAGAGCCTAACCTAATCTAGATAAGCCTTCACAGGTTTTCCTGGAGGCTTGTCTCTGAGGTGATTATGGATCGTGTAGGTTAATAGTCAATATTAACTATCACACTAACTAACTCTGACCCATTGCTATGGAGCAGAATCCTTAGAGTTGTGATAAAGGAGTAACGGGGATACCAAAGGTAGAAAAAAGTCATCTCCAGCCCCTGCTACTAGTGTCCTAGAACCCTTGGTTTATTCTCTGTGTCACCTGCATTTGCATAGCTGTGAGTAAGATAACAAAGAGATCAATGTAAAGTAGGAAAGCCTATTTTGTCTCATGGCTTGAGTTCAGGCCACGGTTGCTTGGCCCATGCTCTTGTATCATGGTGGTGGGAGCATGTGGCAGAAGAGGCTTGTGGACCCCGGCAGTCAGGAGGCTGCAAGAGCCATCAAGGGTCTTCAAAGATAACCTACAGTCTCCCGCAATCACGTCCATAAATACCACCACTGCTGGGGGTCAAGAGTTCACCACATGAGTCTGTAGAGTCAAGTCATAATTTACCTTCCTTGTTTTCTTTTACCAAAATCTGTGTTTATTCACGAATAATGTTCAATGATCAGGGAGTAAAAGAGAGGAGAAAAAATGGACTGACGATGCTGAGGGGAGCTTAGGCAAATACATTTTTATAGTTACCTCTCCTGTAAATCCCAAAGGAAAATTCCAAGGACATTGGCATGCCCTTGATGCACGCTCAGTCAGCTGATGGCTTCATATGAGAGATCTTTCCTTCTCACTCAAAGTGCTTAGTTTTCCTGTCTGTCTGAACTTTGCTTATTTTTATTAAAAAATACAATAGCACTCATATTAAAACTTTCATCTCCCTCCAGGGTATTTTTCTTCCATTTGCTTGAAGAACAGTGCCTAGAAAATATTTTAAGAGTGAAATTATATCACAAGTGAAATAACTAACAGAGTCTCAGTCTTTGGGGGTCAAGATTTCATATGATTCATCTTAAGTAATTGCTGGTATCTGAGATTTCTATAGATAGATGTCCTGCTGCATCATTGTGGGTCATCTGGAAAATATCTGATTGGTGGTTTGTAAAGGAAAGATAGTGATGGTGTGGAGGCCATGGACAGGAGCAGAGGAGTCCGTGCAGAACTCTGAGTCTCTCAGTCCCAACAACCCTTCATGTTTCCTGCTTTGAAATGGGTAATAGTATTTTCCCATTCACCTCATGCTGCTGTAAATATTTTGGGTTTTTTTGTTCGTTTGTGGTTTTTTTGACAGAGTGTCCTCAGCTCCAGCCCACCTGGAACTCACTATGCAGACCAGACTAGCCTCAATCTCACAGAAATTTGCCTGCCTCTGCCTCCTGAGTGCTGGGATTAAAGGCATGGGCCACACTATAAATATTTTTATTTTTATTTATTCTTTTATAATTTCATACATGAATACAATATATTTAGATCATATCCTCCCCTGCTTCCAAATCCAAGTCTTCCTATACCTGCCTGCCCTCTCAACTTCATGTTCTCCTCCTCCTCCTTCTCTTTCTCCTTCTCCTCCTCCTCTTCCTCCTCTTCCTCCCTCTCTTCTCATAAAGGCCAATATGATAAAAATCATAAATTTATGAGAAAAACATAAATTACTTTGTTAATTTATATTAACATTAATAGCTATTAATACTGGATTCCCCAGCTGCCACTTGTCAGCTGCCTCTGTACAACTAAAATCCTTTTTGAAAAACATTTAATCTTTTTATTTGTATGTGTATTGTTTGCATGTATGTAAGTGCACATGTGTCATGCAATGCCCAAGGAGGTCAGAAGAGGGTGTCAAATTTCCCTGGAACTGGAGTTACAGATGGTTGTTAGCCACCATGTGGGTGCTGGGACTCAAACCTAGGTCCTCTGGAAGCGCAACCAGTGCTCTTAACCACTGTGCCATCTCTCCAGCCCCAAATTAAAATTTATTAAGAGTGTTAACAGTCCCCTGGAAATTTATATGGTGAAGATATAGTCTCCAAAGTCTCTATTTGTAAATTGGGAAGCAATTAAAGTTAAACAAGCCACGAATGTCACACCCTGGGCTGATAGGACCTGTGGTCCTATGGTGAGACACCAGAGTTTCATCCCTCACACAGAAATGGCAGCAGAAGGCCCAGTGCAAGGATAGGATTCTGCATACCCCACAGAGGGCTCTAGCCACGGTCTGTGCTATCCCAGTACCTTGGTCTTCAACTTTGGTGCCCCAAAATGTGAGAAGAAAAATATCTGTCGTTTAAGACACCCAGCCATGGTAGCCTTGGCTGACTAATAGGAGAGAAATAAAATAAAATATAAGAGTACCTCTTCCACACAACTCAGGGCTCAGAACGCTGCAGTCCAAGACCCAGGCTGTCTCTATCTTTAAACATCATTGGAAATGGTGATACAGACTCCCACACTCCTTCTTGCCTTGTTCTCTGTACATCACCCCTGGAAAAGGCAGCCTCAGTATCCTTGCTCGTCCCCATTGTTCATACTTTATTACAACAGCTAGGAGTCAAATAAATAACAAATCTCAAGGATACCCTTGAAAGCACACCCTTTGGTAATGAGGTTGCTTTTTAGCTTGAAAAAGGTTTCCAAGGGCCTTTGCTGGGAATGTGTAGACCTGACACATGCAAGAAAAATCCCAGGTTTAGATTTCTAACATCTGAGCCAAGTTGGAGGCTAATTTTCTACCATGTTTGGCCATAGTACAACAGGAAACTCCACAGCTGCATCTGAATTTAGGAGCTCTTTGTTGTGGATGAGATTTGAAATCACTGATGAATTCATAATTGCCTATATTTCTATTTATTAATGTACATACCTTATCCAGCTGTGTCTGGTAACATTTCAGATTCCATTAAACTAATACAGGATCTGCTGTGGCTGTGAGTCATATAGCAATTCTATTACCATGGGCAGACCTTGAGTCACTATTTTTAAGAGAACAGTTCGCTCTGTATTTTTTTTTTTTTTTGATTTTTAATTTTTTGAGAGGAGTGGAGCTGTTGACATCAATCCCCAGCCTCGCCTGTTACTCAGAACAAAGCCTCCAACCCCTTTCTTCAGTCTCTCTGGCCATGTAACTGTCCTCAAATCAGTGTGACTGAGAGAGTTTGACATCATCAGACGGCAGGAGGAAGCCACCCTGTGCTGGCTGAGCTGCTCTTCTGTCCCTTTTCTGCAGTGCTTTTCCACCTGCAGAAAATGCCAACCACTTTTTGACCGAGGCGAAGTGAGGCAGGCGGTGAGTGAGGAGTCACAGCTTCTCTGCCAGGAGGAGTCCAAAAATAACTTTCACCATAAATTTGGAATCTGGTAGGCATGGTGTGAATTCTGGGCACCTGGGGACTGACCAAATGGTAGACCTGTTCTTCTCTAGGCCGTCTGAGTCTGGTCCACATGGTCTGGCTTTCTGCCTCAGACTCCTGCTGGGACTTGAACCCTTTGCTGAGATCCAGCACTCTGGACTGAGACCCTACACATTCCTTACCCCTGGGGAGAAGAAACGTGCTCCATGTTCTCTCTCCCTCTCTCTCTCTCTCCTTCCTTTTTTGCTGACTGAGTTTTGGTGACTTCCCCACAACTGTCTCTGCTCCTGTCTAAAGGCAGAATCCCAGGGGAACTTCGACTGTGCCAGCTTTAAGTAGATCCTGGGGTGGAAGGTGGCTGAGCCAATCAGTCCCTTTTCATCTGCCTGCATTCAGAATGGAGCAGAATGTTCTTATCCCCCCAGCACTGTAAAGCCATAATCTGTGACAAAATTCATACATATGAGGAATTTAAGACTCATGGGAAAGACTGGGGAAAAGCTCAATGAATTACACATTATGCATTTGCTAATTCTGTAAGTACACATCAAATATTTTATGTACAAGATGAATATTGCTATGATTCCATTCTCACTTCAGAGACTTTGTTTCCTATTTCAACATAAGTCCCATTACTCTTATATAACAAATTTCAGTGACTGAGAAACTGAAGTCATCAATATTCATTCCAGAAAACCAGGAGCTGTGTGCGCAGGCAAAGAAAAGGCTAGTTTTGCCTTCCTGAGCTACAAGAGCCACTTTAGGTGTCTGGCTGGAGATGTAAGTCCTTCAACAGCCTTTTTCAAATAGTTACTACTGTTTGAATCCTTCCGGTGGGTTTTCAACAGGAAAAGGATGGCGCGCAACAAGCTTGGCTCTCCTCAGTCTCCAGGCTCATCCTTCCAATTTAAACCTTTTAGCTTCCTTTCTGATTTCCTGGCCTTTACAAATACTCACTCCCACATAAATACAAACATGAAAATTAGACTATAGGATCTGCAGAGGAGAAAGCACATGTAATGTTTGCTTTTCTGTGCCTGGGTTATCTCATTTACTTTATCTAATATTTTTCTATTTCCATCCATTTTCCTACAAATTTCATAATTTCATTTTTCTTTATGGATGAATAAAATTCCATTATGTAAATGTACCACATTTTCATTATCTGTTCCTCTGTTAACAGACATTTAGACCACTTCCAATCCCTAGCTATTGTGAACAGAGCAGCAACAAACATGGACATTCAGCCATCTCTGTGGAAGGAGCTTGAGTCCTTTGGATATATGCCCAGAAATGGTAGAGCTGGGCCATATGGTAATTCTATTTTTAGCTTTTTGAGAAACTTTCACAGTGGCTGCATCAGTCAATACTCCAAACAGTGCATAAGAGTTGCCCTTCTCCAGATCCTGCCCAGTTTTTGCTGTCATTTGTTCTCTTGATGACAGTCATTAGTACTGGGGTGAGATAGAATCTCAGAGTAATTTTAAATTTGCATTTACCTGATGGCTAAGAAAGATGAGCACGTTTAAAAACATTTATTGGCCATTCGCATTTCTTCTGTTTTAGAACTCTGTTCAGTTCTTCATCCCATTTTTTTATTGGATTATTTCTTTGACCTTCATTTAGTTCTTTTTATAATCTTGGTATCAATCCCCTGTCAGATGCATAATTGGCAGATTTTCTCTCATTCTGAATGCTGTCTCTTCACTCATGACCTGTGTCTCATAGGACTATCCTCCACAGACCACAGACAGATCCTTCTTCCCCAGCTTGGTTGTGTCCACTTGCCTAGGATCCTCACAGCTAAGCTTATTGACTGCTACACTCCACAAAGAAGGAGGACAGGGACAGTCATGGCACCCTCCTAACAAACCAGTTGGTCCTAGTTGCACAATGGGGAAGGGTTAAGGGTATATAATTGGAGTAAGCCTAGGGGAGGCCCTCTCACCATTTTGTGTGACTGTGAGGGAGCCACCATCCATGCTTGGATGAAGACTTTCCAGTGTGGCCTAAGGAGGGAAACATCCTGTAAGTAAACTCTCACCCACTGCTCTGTAAGTAAGTGCAATAAACTCACTGGTTTTCTAGACCTTAGTTTGGTGAAATTGTACCTTGGTTTGTAGTAGGGACCAAGGGAGGAGGGGTGGATTTTTTTTTACATCCCTTTAGTAGGAATTTTAGCTACAAGCTGTTTCTTTTGCTGTATAGAAGCTGTTTAATTTTATGAGATCCTATTTGTCTATTGCTGAGTTTTTTCTTGAGCAACATAAAGCCCTCTTCAGAGGCCTTTACCTATCTGGAAGTATTTTGATCCATTTTTTTTCTGGAAGTTTCAGTTTCAGATCTTGTGTAAAAATCCTTTATCCATTTGAATTTTATTTTTGTGGGGTATGCAATATAAGTATGTAGCTTTCTTTTGTTGCATGTAGACATCAAGTTTTCTCAGGACCATTTGTTAAAGAGACATTTGGGGATTATCTTTCAAAAATCAGGCAGCTGCTGCCATGTGGGGTTATATCTGGTTCCCCCATTTTATTCCATTTATCTACATGTCTGGTTTTGTCTCATTACCATGCTATTTTTGTTACTATCTCTCTCATATTAGAGAAATTAGGTATGATTATACTTCTAGCCTTACTATTATTTATTTAGATTCAGGAATACTTTTCCTATCTGAGGTATTTAACACTTCCAAATAAATTTTAATGTTTATCTTTCTGTGAAGAATGGAATTGGAAATTTGATGATGATTTTATTGAATTTGTTGATTGCTTTTGGTAAGATATTCATTTTCACAATATTGATTTCTTTTATTTTACTTATTATGTGTGTGTGATGTGTGATATTTGTGCTTGCATGTGTCACAGCACATGTATGGAGGTCAGAGGACAACTTTTGAAAACTGGTTCTCCCTTTTATCATATATATTTCAGAGACAGAACTCAGGTTCATAGCTGGAAGTGTTTTCACCTGCTGAGCCATGTAACCACCTCTACATAATTTATTCTTCTAATCCATGAGGATGAGAGGTCTATGCAGCTTCTAGTGTCATCTTCAACTTCTGTCTTCAGTGTTTAAAAGCTTTCATTATGGGCTCTTTCCCTTCCCTATCTAGGTTTATTAAAGATAGTTTACTTAATTTATTTTACATCAATTGACAGAGAGATCGGTTCATTTCCTCCTCACCGTGTTTATCTTTGGTGTATAAGATGGATACTAATTTTTTTAAATTACTCAATTTTATTTATGTGGACAAGTGTTTTGCTTACATGCATGCATGTATGTATGTGTACTGGGGAGCCAGAAGTGTGTGCCAGAGCAGCCATGTGGGTTCTGGGTACTGAATTCGGGTCCTTGGCAAAAGCAGTTAGCCATCGCTCTAGCCTGAGGATACCGATATGTTTAATAGTAGACTTCAAGCACCATGTTGAGTAACAATGGAACTTGATATCATTGCCTTGTTCCTAAATTTAGTTTTAGTATAATGCTAACTATAAGCCTACATATACTTTACATGTAGCTGTAAATGTTTCAAAATATATTTCTTGTATTCTGACTTTCTTCATGTAAAGATCGAATTTTGTCACAAGCCGTCTCTCATATATCAAGGTGATCGTGGGATCAAAGAGTCATGTCCTTGAGTTCACTTATGTAATTTATTGATTTATGTATATTGAACATCCCTGAATCTCTGGAATGAAGTCAATTTGATCATAGTGATTCACTTTTGGACATGTTTTTAAATTCAGTTCCCAAATATTTTTGCCTCTATGTTCTACAATTTTCTGTGTGTCTTTATCTGGATTGAGTATTAGGGTAATACTGTCCATCAAATGAGTTTTGCTGCTTCCTTCCTCTTTTATAGAATAGTTTTAAAAGCATTGGTGTTAGTTCTTTTTTGAAGGCCTGGAAACATTCATCTGTGCTTGAACATTTTTTAGTTGAGATATATTATATTGCATCAGTATCACTGTGTATTACAGATATTCTTAAATTATTTCATTTTTGTTTAAATTTGGTAAATAATATGTATCTAGAAATTCACTCATTTCTTTTAGATTTTCCAATTTAGTAGAACATGTGTTTTTAAGTTATGTCTTAATGCTTTCTAATGATTTTCTGAATTTCATTAATATTTCTCAGAATGGCTCCTTTTTCATCTCTAATTTTATTAATTTGGATTTTTTTTTCTTTCTTTTTGAGATAGGTTTGCCCTGCAGCCGAAGCTGGCCTGGAACCCACTATAGAGACAGACCAGACTGGCCTCCATCTCACAAAGATCCACCCACTTCTAACCCCCGAGTGCTGGGATTAAAGGACTATGCCACCACATTCAGCTTCTCTTTCTTTTGGTTAGCTTGGATAAAGGTTTTCAATGATGTTTATTCCATAAAAAAAAAAACTGACTTTCTTGATTCTTTCTGTGACTATTTTCATTTCCATTAAGTTAATTTCTTCCAATGAAACTGTTATTAAAATAGAGCATAGTAGAACACAAAACAAGTGTTAAGCAATATAAGAAAGTTGAAATAATTTCTTGTATTCTATTTGATAATAATGAAATAAAATATAAATCAATAGCAAAGAAAACTATAGAATGTATACAAACTCACAAATTAAACAGCGTGCTATTGAATGATAAATGGATCATTGACGAAATCAAAAAAGATGTAATGAAAACACAGCATACTTTCATCTTTCTAGTATGATATGTTTTAAAGAAAGTTCCATGGGTTGTTGAGAAGATACATTCTGAAGTGGTTAGATGGAATATTATGTGGATATCTGATAAGTTCATTTGACATATGGTAATCTTTAATTAGAATGTTCCCCGGTTCATTTCACTGCTGTTGTTGGGATGACCTGTCAGTTGGTAAGAGTGGAGTATTGAAATTATCTATTATTGTTGTACTGGGGTCAATCTGTGACTTTATGTCTAGTAGCATTTGTTTTATGGAATTGGGTACACCAGTATTAGGTGTATCTATGTTTTGAATGTAATGTCCCCTTGATGGATTATTTCCTTAAGCATTTGAGGCGAATCTCTTTTGTCTAATCTAAATAATTTTGCTTTGAAGACTGGTTGTCAGTTATTACAACAGTTACACTTGTTTTATTCCTAGTTTTATTTGCTTAGAATAACTTCTTCCATCCTTTTACCCTAAGGCAGCAGCTGTCTTTTTATGCTGAAATGCGTGTCTTCAAGGCAATAGGTAGAAGGATCTTGCTGTTTTATTCACTCTTTTTATTAGGACAACTGTAACCGTTACTGTTAAAAGTGATTTTTGAAAGGTGTGTATTCCTGTCATTTTCTTAGTTTTGTAGTGTTTGATGTTTTTCTACTCTTGCTTAACTATTATTCAAGAATGTTTTGTTCTTTCCTGTGGCCTTATAGATTTGTTTCTCTGTCTCATTATTCTCGAGTATTCTTCAAGTAAATTATGTAAGGTTGGCTGAGTGGTCATGAACTTCTTTAGCTTGTTTTTATCATAAAAAAGCTTTTTTTCTTCTTCAATTATAACCGTTTTACTAGGTATTAGCAGTCTTATATGGTTGTCGTCTTTCATAATTTGAAATACATCATTCCAGGCTCTGTAGGCTTTTAAAGTTTCCATTGAGAAACTTGCTATGACTATGCTAGTCTTTATATGTGACTTTATGCTTTCAATATATTTTCTTTTATAGGTTTAGTAAGTTAATTAGAATATGAGGTGGGGCCACTCTTTGATGATCTTTTCTGTTTGGTATTCCAAATGCCTCCTGTGTCAGGACTGGCATCTCTTTCCCTAATTTTATGAAAAGTTTTGCTATGATTTTATTGAAAATGCCTCCATGCCTTTAAAATGAAATTCTTCTTCCATATTCATAATTCTTAGATTTGGTCTCTGAGATTTGGTCTTTTCATAGTGTCTCAAATATCTTAAAGTATCATCACAGCTTCTAATTAAATCGTCTTTGTTCCCATTAACTGTTCCAGTTCTCCCCCCTTGTCTTCTAACTTGAATATTCTGCCCTTTCATTGCTAAAGTCTGTTGGTGAAGCTTCTTGTGGAATTTTTTATTTGACTTATTGAGATTTTCATCTCAATATTTCAGTGCATGTTTTCAAAATTTATTTATCTTTACATGTATGAGTGTTTTGTCAGCATGAAAGTAAATATACCACATGTGTGCAATGCCCATGAAGTCCAGAAGAGGGTGACATGTTCTCTGGAACTGGAATTACAGATTGTTGTTAACCACTATGTGGGTGCTGGGAACTAAACCCAGGTTCTTTGCAAGAGCAGCCAGTATTTTTAACCACTGAGCCATTTCTGGAGCCTCATCAATGTGTTTTTGATTAAGTGTTTCTCTTTATAAAATTCTTTCCTATCTTGTATCACCTTATTTTATTTGTTTGTGTTCTGTTGGGATTTGTTCAATAATTAATTATCTTCTTTGATTTCTTTGAGCATAGTTATAATTACTATGAGTTCTTTGTCTAGAATTTTGTTTAATTCACTCTCACTAGAGGCCATTCAGGATTAATAATTTTAGCAGAGTTAGGCTGCCTTGTTTGTTTGTGTTTATATATTACTGAACTGGTGGCATTGCTACATCTGGGATTATTTCATTGCTTAGCATTTTATTTCAAAATCATCTCTAATCCTTTAAAAATTGTTAATTTTTAAATGATTAAAGAATATTATAAATTTATCTATTTTTGTGTTGGAGGGCATGTGTATGCCACAGTGTGCATGTGGAGGTCAGAGGACAACTTGTGTAGCTGGCTCTTTCCTTCCATCATGTAGTTACCGGAATGGGATTCAGGTTGCCATGTTTGGCTGCAAACATCGTTACCAGATGATCCATCTCACTGGCCCTTGGTTGTAATTCTTTAAGTTGAAACATTTGCATTGTTCAAGTGGAGTAGGTGGTTGTAGTAAGGATGAGGTACTTATTTAAGAATTTAGGTCCTTGGGGGCTATAGAGATGACTCAGCAATTAAGAGCACCCACATGGTGACCAATATCAGTCCCAGGGGATCAAACACTCTCTTCTGACCTCTGGGCACTGCACTCATGTGGTGCACTTATATACATACAGGTGAAACACCCATATGCATAATTTTTTTTTAAAGAATAACTTAGATCCTCAGTCACCTCTGGGTGCCTGATATGAGCTTTAAATTACTCCTACCTCAGAATATTAACTGTAGAAGCAACCAAAGTTGGGGAATCCACAGACTATGCAAATGTTATACTAGCCAATCAACAGTGGTTCCTCTGATGACAATAGCTTTTGTAGAGTGTTTGGTCCAGTGGCGATGACTGAGTGATGCAATCCTCAAGCACCCTCCTTGGTATTCTCTCTAGCTCAGCTACAGCAGTTTTCAAACTAATGTTAAAAACCAACGCGACAACCAGACTTTGTCATTTGCAACATGGCAGCATTCTAACCCTGTTAATTGTAAGTACTAGCTACAGTTAAATGAGTAGAACGAGCAAATGAGAAATTCTGCATTATTACACTGCTTGTTCTCTTGGAGCCTCAGCCCCAGTCCTTATAACCCTGTTTTCATCCTATTTCACAGACTATATTTCTGCCTTTGCTAAAGGTGGCAGTGCTCAAAGGTAGAAGAAAGTGTGTCTGTGAACTTCCTGTAACTATGGCATACTCAGTAAGAAATACTTAAGTCACCAGTGAATATGGAATTATGAATAAAAGGAGTTAAGATGGGTCACAGAAATTTCCTTGAAATACAATTTAAACACTGGAGGGCAAAAAAATATTTCAGAACTAGCTACCTTATAAACAACTACCCTCCCTAGAGTCTACCATACCATATTCTTTGCTCAAAGAAATTCCTTCTTTTTAGGCACCAGAATGCGCAGGGTTTACAATTATTTTCAAATGTGAATTCCTATATATAATCTATCTGAAGAAGGAAATCCTGGAAGGTATAAAAAGGAGCCTAAACTGTCATGCTTCATGTAATTTTAAATTTTCTCCTGGATTTTCAAAAATCATATTTCAGGAAGATAAGAAAAATGGAACATCTCAGTGAAACTTCAGTCAGGAAAAGATAAGCTGTCAGATTAAGTCAACTGTCCACAGGCAGTTTTTTGTAGCTTTCTTTTTTGACTCAGAAATAGTTTCCTTGTCTCTCCATCAAGCAGTTGGGCACCTTTGATATGTACTACTTTGGAAGGAGCAAAACTAATTAATTAAAATCAAACCTAGTTGAAGTGAGTTAGAATTCTACTATGCTAATAATATTGGTATTTTGTACTTTGTAGAGTTTCATTCAGTTTCAGTGAGGAAGAGACTATTTGATTTTTTGAAATAGTCTCAATTGGTTTTTATGAAAAACTGCAGAAGAAAGGTTTTCTTTTCATGTTTATTTTCTTTTTTGGTTTATTTTTAAATGACAAAGAAATATTCGTGTCAATAAGAAAAAGTAACCATGTTTCTGAATATGTAAACATAAAATCTATACAAGAAATAATTTGGTAAAATATGCATGTCATTTTAGCACTGACTTAATCTGTCTGGCAACAAAATACATTTTCTTGGGGGAACAAAAGGTTCTTTGCAAGCAACTTTACGATCCTACAGTTGATTGATTACAGAAACTGTGTATGTTTCAGAGCCAAGAATGGAAAGCTGTTTTTCCATCCACGTGGGAGGAACTGAAGTTTGATTCCTTCACTGATGCTGCTTAGCCTTGCTCAGCACCCTGCACCACACAGAACGTCACACTCGCTAACCTGTCAGGCTCGTTTGTCATGGTTTGGATCTTAGACATCCCCCAAAGTCCATACACTCGAGAAGTGGTTGCCAGCCTGCGATGACTTGAAGACAGTAGATGCTTTATGAGACAGTGAAATTAGGTCATTGAGGGCCAGCCCTTAAAGAGGATATGGCATCCTTTTTCTCTGCCTTTGCATCCCACTGGCCATATGGTAAGGAACTTTGATCTACCATGTTTTCCCACTATGGTGTTCTATCATGCCATACCTTCCTAGCAACAGAGCCAAAGGACAATGGAATAAAACTTCTGAAACTACAAGCCAAAATACATGTCTTCATTTTGAATTGGTTTCCCAAAGTATTTTGTCACTGCACACAATCTTGAGTCGAGAACAATGACACTTTGACCAGAGCAAGGAGAACGGAGTTAAACCAAGTTAGATGCCTTATACATCCCAGTCTTCACATTTTAAGGAAGTTGATGGACCTGGTCCAAAAATGTTTGTAAGTTATAATAGATGGTATTTCATTTTCCGAATCTTCAAGTTAAGAGCCAAAATAGGGAAAGTATTAGTCATAATACTAACAACTTCTGTGTGTGGTTTGAATGTGAAATGTACCCCAAAGTCCCATGTGTTCGAACACTTGGTCCCCAACTCTTGGTGCTGTTTGAGGGGGTTGTGGAACCTTTAGGAAGTGGGGCCTCACTGGAGAAAGTATGTTGTTGGAAGCAGGTCATATGTATATATCAGGCCTGATTTCTGCCTGAATCCTCTCTTCTTCCTATTAGGTGCCTAATAGCAAGTATCTGACACAGGTACCCAGTGCTGTGGTCCTGCCAAGATGATATTTATCTAGTGAAATACTGAATCAAAAAACCCCTTCCTCCCTTCATTTGGTTCTCATCAGACATTTGGTCATGGTGACAGGAAAGGTAGCCAACACACTCCAAGACTCCTGTAAAGTCATTTCCTATTTATTCATTGCAGAGAAGGGAGAAAGTTCATAGATGAAAACATATAGGTAAAAGAAAGGGGGTGTGCCGGTTAGCTTCTGTCAACCTGGCACAAACAAGAGATACCTGGGAAGAGGAAACCTCAACTGAGGAATTTTGCTCATGGAAATGGCCTGTGATGGAATCTGTGAGGCATTTTCTTAATTGTTAATTGATGTGGGAGGGCCCAGCCCACTGTGGGTGGTGCCAGCTCTGAGGGTGAGCCTGGGCTGTTTGAGGAGGGTAACTGAACAAGCTGGGGAAGCAAGGCAGTAAGAGCATTTCTCCATGGCCTCTGCTTCAGTCCTGTCTGACTTCCTTCACTGACGGATTGAGACCTGGGAGTTACAAGATAAAATAAATCCTTTCTGTTCCAATTTGGTTTTGGTCAGTGTTTTATCACAGGAACAGATAACAAACCAGAACTGGGGACATTTCAACGTTCATTGAGACTAAAAATAAATTGTGCTTGAAAGAACATTTAGGGGTTCTTGGGTTCACATACTAGTTCTGGTAAGATGATTGACTTGCCGAGTCTCAGTATTCTTATCTGCAAAACTGGAATATAATGCTTGCCCTAGCTACCTCACAGGCTAACCATGTACTACAAGGGTTGCTGCGGTGAAGGTGATTTATCAATATGTAAGTATCCCAAATAGTTTTGTTACCAGTGATATCATTCTTTTTGGAGTCATCTTCTTTCTTCCTTCGGAGATGGCGGTTGATAGCATTGTGCTTTTGTTTAGAATGACAGCTTCCCACGAGGACCACTTCTCTTTTCACTGAGATTCCAGAGACAATTGAATTCAAGTGATCTGTGTTACACAACCACGCCAGCATAGAAAACTAGGAAATCAATAGTCTCCATTCTTTGATCCTGAAAAAGTGATCAGAGCCTTGTAAGCAGTCATTTGGCCTAACACTCCTCAAAACAAAGTATTTAATGACCTCTGTTTGGAGTAACTGCCTTGAAGAAAGAAAAGCAGAAGCAGGAAAACCTTTAAAACTAGCCTAGAAGCATGATGTGATTAAATTCATGAAAAGGAATTGTTGGAATACCAGGGGTTGCCAACATACTTAAAAATTATGTATTTATCTACCTGCAGCTCTTCATAGCATCAAAAACTTAGGAAAGAGAACAGGGCATGCAAAATGCTGGATGAATGGGTAGATTGGCAGGATGCCAATGGTTGGACTGAGAACTAGAATATACAGATATATAAAGTTTAAAATAATGCTTCCATTACAGGCTTTAGCAATTCACATAAACAGCTAAAAGAAAGCTCACTACTAATTTCATGCCTATGAATAATATGTGTATATGTTTTTAACTGAACATTAGCTTTTTTCTCATGCAACCCAGATAATATCTCCCTTTTTGTGCTTTTTATATTTTATTATCTTTATTTTATGTGTATGAGCGTATTGCCTACAGGCAGGTTGGTTCACCCTTGTCAATGAAGTGCCTGCTGAGGTCAGAAGAGGGCATCAGATCCTTGGAACTAGAATTATAGATGGTTGTTAGCCACCATGTGGATGCTGGGAATCAAACCCGGGTCCTCTGCAAGAGCAGTCAGTGCTCTTAACTGCTGAGCCATCTCTCCAGCCCAGATTATTTATTTTACAAACTTATATTAAATATTGGTTGATGCTTTTGTTTCCCTGAAACTGATAAGCCTGAACTCTGACCCCCAATTGATAATATTGGGGCTGGGGCCTTTGTAAAGTCATTAGACCATGGCAGTGGTTGGGTGAGCATAACTGAGCTTAGTTTACTTTTAAAAATAGACACAACCCCTCATTGTCCTTTTATCATGGGAATGTACAGAAAAGATACCAACTGTGAGACAGAAAGTAAGGCCTCACAACACATCAAACATTCAGGTACCCAGATTTTGAACTTCTTAGCCTCTCAAATACTAAAAAATAAGTTATTATTGCTTATAACCTGTCCAGATTATAATATTTTGTTTCAACAAACTACACAAACTTTAAAATAACATTACAGTCAACTTTGTAAGGGTATTATATAGTAAAGCATACACACTTAAGTGCATGAATTGATTTTGTGTGTTGGCGGACATGTGCGTGTGTTTGTGTGTGTGCGTGAGTGTGTGAGTGTGTGTGCATGTTTTGCCAAATTTTTTTCCATTTTTCCTCCCTTCTTGGGGGAGAATTGTGCCCGCAACATCTGATGCCCCAGGGCTAACAGACGACATAAGGCCTCCTATTTGAATTTTGCATAGTTTATACGACATTTGGGAGGGGATGACTACAGAGAAACTGCTTCTCATACTCATACCCCTACACCCCCCATGCCACTCAAGTCCTGCGCTGTGCCATGGGATGCCCTGCTGTTACCTCATTGCTCCTGGAGTTCCAACACGGCCTCGCTAACTCTCCATATCAGGGTGGGCTCTGCCCCTCTTTGCGCCTCATCTTGCCCCTGGCTGGTTTTCTCTTTTCAGAGGAATGAGTAATTTTCAGGCTACTGTGCATTTGTGTGCGGAGGTCAGAGGCCAGTGTCAAGTGCTTTTCTGTGTTGCTCCCAGCCTTATCTTTTGAGTCATGGTTTCTTACTGAATCCAGTTGCCAATTTGGCCAGAGTAGCTGCCAGCAAACCCCAGAAACCCTCCTGTTTCCCACTCCTCTGCAATAGGATTACAGCTTTGTACTGACACACTTGACTTTTCCTTTTGCTTTTAATTAATTAATTCCTTTTATGTATATGAGTGTAATAGATGTAATTATACCCATGTCCTGTGATGCCCACAGAGGCAGAAGAAGGTGTGGGATCCCCTGAAATTGGAGTTATGGACAGTAGCCAGCTGCCATGTGGGTTCTAGAAACTAAACCTGGCTCTTCTGCAAGAGCAGCCAATGCTTTAACTGCTAAGGCCCCCTCCCCCAATGTGGGTGCTGGACATTGAACTCAGATGCACTGTGTGGAAAGCACTTTACCTAGTGAACCATCAACTCAGTACCTGCAATTTGATGATTTTTGACTAAATATACTGTCATGTAGTCACAATTTCTATCAAGATACAGACTATTTACACAACAGCAAGATGCCCCTTGTGTGAGAAGTTTTACGTGTGGAGACAACACACACAAACCTCTACTCAGCCGAAGAAGGGGAACCCATGATAGACCAAAGTAATAATTACACCAAAGTCCAACTTGATGAATCAGTGAGCTTTTATTGGGGTCACTAACAGGAGTACAAGTAAGGGTTACTTACAAGGAGGAGCCATGACATGAAAACAACTGTATCACTGAAAAGTCCACCCCAGCACTCATAAAAAGCTGCATCTTTGTCCTTCTGCATGAATTGCAAGTAGCTCCCAGGTCCAAGATATCTCCCCTCAGCAGCTCAGCTGGTCAAGCTCTTCCGTGGGGAGGAGCCTTTGAGACTCTTGTGAGTTTCAGCTTTCCGGGACATATGAAGTTTGTTTACCTCATGTACCTCACACTCTTCTTCTGGAGGGAATGTTTCAGTTTAGGGGAAAGGACTGTACAACACCCCTTATTCCTTTCCCATGAATCCTCTTTTAGTCCATGCCCTAGGCTAGTACTGTTTCACTTTCTGTTGCTAGAGATTAGATTTGTCTATTCTTCAAATTCATACATGGAAATACAGAGCACAGAGTTTTTGTGTGTCTAGCTTTCACCGCACTCTGTATGCTGCTTTTAAAATATATCCTTTTGGGGATAGGGTGAGAGCTCAGTCAGTAAAGTGCTTGCCACGTGAACACGGGAATCAAGGTTCAACCTCCAGCACTCATGTAAAAAGCTGGGTTTGGTGGCATGTGCTTGTGCTCCTAGTGCTGAGGTGGGGACAGGTACATCTCACTAGTCAACCTAGCCTAACTGGCAAGTCCTGGGTTCTAGGGGAAACTGTCTCAAAAATCAAGGAGGATAGCTCCTGAGGAATGACACCTGAAGTTGACCAGTGGCCTTCATGTACATGCTCACACATGCCCCCTAACATCTGCACCTGTATGCATACAAACATGCACACATATGCACACATGCACACACTAAATAAATAAAATTGATTCAATCATTGTGGATACATTTATTTGATTGTAAAATAGTGTTTCAATTTTATGAACACATAACGTTGTTTATCTGGTCACTTTCTAAAGAGCATTTGGATTATTTATAGTTTGTTGGTGTTAAGAAAAACTGTAATGAACATCCATATACAATACACAAGTTTTGGAATTTTTTTCTTAATGTAAATCTGGAGCATCGATAAATTATTTAAAAAATATTTTTAAATAAGATTTTATTTTTAAATTTTCATCCAATACGTAAAATTTACTTAAATTCTCTGTATTTTCACATTTGCAGATTTCTAAATGTTATTTTATCAAGTATAACTCAAGGAACACCTTTACTTTCTCTATTTTGAGTGCCAGCAGAGTTTATCAGAATAATAAACCTAAGCTACCACCTAAAAAGGAAAAAAAGAAAAAAGAAAAAGTTCAGTAAGTGCTCTTTTCATTCTTTCTTCTGTAATACACATGAAAACATTGGACATTCTATCAGAATGAGTTGAAACACATTCAAAATCCTAAACATTTCTAAAGGGTCCCTTTTCGTTTATTTTTTTGGAGAGTTAGTTTTGTTTGTTCTTTTTCTACTGACAATTGCCTGGATGAATGGAAGAAGCCACACACCTCTAGCATCCCTACTGCCTTTGCATCATTTGTAAGGAAAGAAACTGATCAATGAAGTGTGAGTGTTGGACACTGATGAATGGGCCCTGTGTGTGAGTGGAGAGCACTGTTTTCCCCTGAGTCTGGGATGTGAGCCTTTACAGTACAGCAGCTATCCTCACACGAAAGATGCAAAGGACAGAATAGCAGAGAAAAAGAAAAACGATCAGAACAGAGCTTCAAAGACAGAACCTACAATAATAGAGCTTCTGGGAGCACAAGCATTTAAAATACACCTGTTGGTGCTAATTAAAGAAAACACACCATCAGAAGCCCTTAAACAAATAATATATTTAGTGCTTGTTTCTGTTCAAAATGTCCCTCGTAGCTTTTTCTGCAGAAAATACCAATGTATACATTTCCATATTTTATCTTAAAAAGCAAGGTCGTGCTCAAGGCATTTAAAAATTTAACTCATGCAGCATGGTGATGTTCTCCAACTCACCCTTCTGTTTTGTACCAGGGAAAGGATCTGCAATGCCCTGTTTTACTCTCCCCAGGTCCTGTGCGTGTACTCACGTCTCCTTTACTTGCTTCCCTTTTTGCTAGCATACAAAATAGTAGGTTTCTTTGTGACATTTTCATGCACATACATCATTGTGCTGCTCAGGTTGGCCCCTTCTCTGCTCTCCATCTGCATATTTTGTCTTTCTAGGTCATCTCTAGTTCTTTCTAGTCCATCCTCATCTCTCTCTGCATCTTTCAGGGATGTGGATCTCATGCTGCTCCTGAGTCAGTTCCAACTCAGTCAGAAAGAGAGGTGAAACTATCGATGGACTGCTGAGTATGATGTATATTCTTTGGTGGACTATTCTGTAGATGTGTGCTAGGTCCACTTGATTTATGATGTCATTTAATCCCAATATATCTTTGTTTATTTTTCGAACACATGACATGTTTATTGGAGAAAGTAGGGTATCAAAACCACTAAGTTGGAGTCAATCTGTGTCTTTAAGTCCAGTAGTATGCTTTTTATGAAATTGGGTGTTCCAGAGTTTGGTGCATATATACTTAATGTTTAGTATCGTAATGTCTTCGTGGTCAATTGTTCCCTGGATTGGGATGAAGTTTCTTTATCTCTTCTGATAAACTTTGGTTTGAAGTCTATTTTGTCAGATATTAGGATAGTGATGCCTGATGTTTTCTGGTCCCATGTGCTTAGAATACTTTGTCCATCCTTTCACTGTAAGGTGGTGTCCATGAAAATAAGATGAGTTTCCTGTAGACAACAACAGAATGTATTTTGTTTCTTAGTTCATTTGACTAATCTGTGCTTTTGATAGGAGAGTTGAGGCTGCTTAATATTTAAAGTTATTGAAATGTATGTGTTGATTATTCATTATGCTATTTTTTGCCCCTTGTGACCTCAGTCCCATTTTGTTCTTCAGGATTATAACTTCATTTGTTTTCTTTCTGTGGCCTCTTTGCTATGTTTATTCCTTTCTCTTAAGTCTGAAGTGTTGTTTTTTGTACTTTGTGGGCAGAATTCTTTTAGCCTGTTTATGTCATTGAGAATTCTTCTTTCTCCTTAAAATATGGCAGATAGTTTTGCTGAGTAAATTAGTCTGGGATGGCATCTGTGGTCTTTTAGAACTTGGAGTAATTGATCCAGGTTCCTCTAGCTCCTAACATTCCATTGAGAAGTTAACTGTTATTCTGGTGGGTTTTCCTTCATAAGTGATTTGTGACTTTTCTAATTCATCTTTAAATACCATTTCTTTGTTTTGTATGTTTAATGTTTTGCATTACATAGGCTGTGGTGAGTTTCTTTTCTGGTCCTGTCTACTTGGTGTTTTGTGTATATCTTGTGTCTGTGTGATTATGTCCTTCCTTAATTTAAAGAAGCTTTCTGCTATAATCCTGTTGAAAAGCTGGTCTATGCCATTGATCTGGGCTGCTTCCTCCTCCTTCTCCTCATCCTCTTCCTCGTCCTCTTCCTCCTCCTCCTCCTCCTCCTCCTCCTTCTCCTCCTCCTCCTTCTCCCTCTCCCACTCCCCCTCTCTCTTTCTCATTCTCTTCCTTCTCTTCTTCATTCTCCTCCTTCTAAAATTCACAAATTTGGTCTTTTCACTATGTCCCAAATTTCCTACATAAGCCTTTCATTTTTGAAAATTCATTGTTTTCTTCCATTGACTTTTCTAATTCCTCTACTTTACCTTCAAGTCCTGGTAGTGTCTTCTACATGATTCATTCTACTGGTAAGGCTTTCCTCTGGATTTTCTAATTGAGTCTTGAATTTTTCAGTTCTGTTTTTATTTCAGCTTGAGTATTCTTTAGTATTTCTATCTCTTTATTACGTTCGGGTTTTAAATCCTCATTCATTCAGTATTTATGTTTTATCAGACTTCAATTAGTAGTTTATCTCTGTCCTCATTAAATTCATCCAGGTGTTTGCTTGTGTTTTCTTTGAATTCTTTGAATTCTTTAATCATGTTTATAATTGTCTTTTTAAATTCTGTGTCCTGAGATTAGTCTAGGTAATTCCCATTAGAAAAATTTCTGTTGGACTGGTGGTCTTTGGCAGGAACATATTGTCTTGGTCTTTCATATTGTATTTTTGTGATGGGACCTAGACATGTGGATTTATTTCATGGGTTGTGACATGGGGTTCTAGTCTGCGTATCTTGACTGGAAGTTTGATTCTGTTTTTGCTGTTGCCTGAACTCGATTATTTCAGTTATGAGGAGTGAGGAGGCCAGTCCTCAGACACTCAGTTTTGATTTTTGATTAGAGAGACTGGAATAACTCCAATTCACTGGTAACCAGTGTGCTGTGGGGATCTTAATGGTCATGTGAGATTGGGTGAGTGAAGTCTTAGAAAGTCCCTGGTATGGCTCCCAATTGGACCTGTGTGAAAAGGCAGCATGGGGAAGGGACCATGCAGACTCTCTGAAAAAGCAGGTGAATGTGGCTCCAGGCTGGACTTGGGCCTGGAGGGCAGTACAGTTCCAGGGACCTGGGTCAGACTCAGCATGTCAGTCTGAGGCTGAAGATCCCAGCTGGGCCTAAGCTAAGAGACCTCACAGATGGGTGTCCCACCTGGGTCTGTTGTAGCTGTGTGGATTGAAGGCATGTGGTTGGGATACTGTATCTTATTCAGTAAGAGGGTTCCAGAAATGGCTAGTAGGTAGACCTACTACTGGTGGGCAGCATTAGAGGTGAAATCTGACTCATTGTTTATAAAGAATGTTTCATGGTTTATGCACACCCTCAAAACACATATGATTATGCTGCTCAAAGGTGGCAAGTTTTGAATCTACTCTTTCCTACAGGAGTGGATAATTGATAGATATATAGGTAGATGATAGATTAAAAAAAGATGTCTACTTATATAGCTATATATAAAGGCTCAGGTAAAGGACAAAAATCTTTAGTTTACAATGTGGTTTAAATGTTATCATACATCAATTTAGTTATACATGAAGAGACTGTGAGAGTGTTTCTGAAAGATATTAGTAATTGAGTTAGTGGAGTGGGTAAGGGATCTGGCCTTACCCCATATCAATTGATACCATGCAAACTGCAGAGGGTTAAGTTAGAACATCAGGCAGATTCATTCTGAGTCTCTCTCTCTCTCTCTCCCTCTCCCTCCCTCTCTCTCTCTCTCTTTCTCTCT
>NW_008332644.1:4673316-4752081 GCF_000622305.1 Nannospalax galili | reverse complement strand
TCCCTCCCTCCCTCTCTCTCCACCCGCTGAAGTTTGGGAAATCTACTTCTCTTGCTTTTGAACATTAGATCCTGACACTCTGGCCTCAGCACGGACTTAGAGTTGCATCATCTCCCGCCGCCTTCCCTTACTCTCAGAATTCTGGACTTACACTGAATGATGCTTCTTTCACTGTTTTGTTTTGTTTTAATTTTTTCAGATTGTACTTGAAGTCAAAGTATTCTATATTTAATTTATTATTTTTATTTTATGTGTATGAGTGTAATGTCTGCATGGAGATAGGTGCATCCATCATGCAATGCCTACAGGGATCAGAAGAAGGTGTCAGATCCCCTGGAACTGGAGTTCAGATGATTGTTAGTCTCCATGTGGGAGCATTAATAATAGCTGTTAGTTTCCAGCAGTTCTGGAGACTGGCATTTCCATGAACAGGGTGCTGAACAGTTGAGTTCTTGGAGAGTGCCCTCTTCCTGCCTTGCAGATGGCTGTCATCTTGATGCATGTTACCAGATAGAGGAAGCTTGGTGCTTCTGTTCTCATAAGGACACTGAGCCTTTCATGGGAGCTCTACCCTCAGTATCTAAATCTAATTTCCTCTAACTCCTAATGTTATCACATTGAGGGTTTTACGGCTTCAACATTTTGGTTAGGGGGAATGAAAGCTGTTCCTTTATACCCAAGACTAGTGTGCTACAAAATAGACTCCAGAGAGCTAGCTGGCTTCTCCTCAGTTTCCACTCACATAGTGATCCCAGAAGCACTTCATTCAGACAGAATCACATGATATTCTGGTTGTCCAGGTGTGCATCAGATGTCAACCCCAGGAACCAGGGGTTGGGGTTCCTCTTGGGCCACATGACTTGAATATATGGCTCAATCCTCTCCGAAAAAAATAAGGACATTTGTATTAAATGAATAAAAGGCCTGTAATTTCAGCACTCAGGAGGCTGAGGCAGGAGGACCTTGGGTTTCCAGCAGCCTGTGCTACAGAGTGAAATCTATCTCAAAACATAAATGAAAGAGCAAGGATAGATATATCGATTCTCTGTGGCTAGTTTCTGGCTCTAACCCTTGCAGACAGTGTGCTTATTAAGACTTAAGACTTTGGAATCAAGAGGACATCCCCCCTCCCCATTGCTGTGATCAAATATTTAACAAAGCAGCTTAAGGAAGGCAGGGAATACACTCCAACATGGCTGGGAAGGCATGGCTGCAGTTACGTGATGTAGCTAGTTACATTGCATCTGCAGTCAGGATGCAGAGAGACATAAATGCTGGTGATCCGCATGCATTCTACTTTTTATGTTTTTGCTCAGTTTGGGACCCTGGCCCATAGGCTGGACCTGCTCATATTCAAGGTGAGTCTTCCATTCTCAGGTAAGCCTCTCTGAAAACACCCTTACAGATACATGCAGAGATGTGTTTCCATTATGATTCTAAAGCCTCTCAAGATGACAATCAAGACCAAAAATCAGAGATCTATATCAACATCCCAGCTCTGCCAGCTCCTCCCTGTGAGGCTTCTGGTAAGGTCCATGGAAAGATGAACTGTAGCCAGCTCATAGATTTTTCTATGTGCATTACATAATATCACAATACAATAACTGTCAAATAGTAACCAACTTATATATATTTCCGAAGGTGAAGGGACAGGAAAATATTGGCATCATAGAGACGAAGTAAACTTTGTCCCTGAAGACTCAGGAATGCTCTTTTAAAATTGTTGATAAGAAGATGGAAACAAAACCCAAACACATTTAGTAGTGGCAAACATTCTCTCGGCTTTATAAACTGTTTCCATGATTTTCCTCAAATCATTTCACTAAAGAATTTCTAACTGGTCATAGGACTTCAGGTCGATAACCACTACTTACTCCTGCGTCTTTATTACTAGGATGCACATGATTTAGGATAAATACTGGAACCATTTTACAGCTCTCTATTATTCCTTCGCAGTCATCTGTAAATGCAAGGTACATTTTTGATGGAGAAGCAGAAGGAAAATTCAGAACTTACATAAAAGATTAAAGTAAAATATAATACAAAACTGGGATTGCTAATGCAGCAGAAATGTGCCAAAACCGCGTGGATAAGTGCTTTGGAAAATGATCAAACAGACATTCCACAAGGTCAACCAAAAGGCAGTGTGCCTGGGAGTGATGAGTGATTTTAGTCCAATAGCTAGTAAAATTCCCGACAGAAAGTATTTTCATTCTGCTGGCTTCTTTCTTTATGAACGAATATTATATATTATTTATTATATATAATATATATAACTATATATATTGCTTTTCATATGATTGTCTGTTTCAACTATAGTTACTTTAATTTTTAAAAGATTGTTGGCATTCCAGAGGAAAGATTTGACATGGGTTAAAGTCACTTGGGATCAGTGACAAGAGTAAAGGTACCCTAAGGAACTAATGAGACAGAGACAGGGCATTTGATAGCTAGTTAGATCAAGAAGACTGGAATGTCATCAAGGGATTGAGTTTTTATTTTACTTTTTAAAAATAAATTTATGTGTACGAGTGTATTGCCTGCATATGTGTAAAGTGTAAGTGCACTTGTGTTGTGCAGTGTCTGTGGAAGTCAGAAGAGGGCTTCAGATCCCCTGGAACTGGAGTTACAGACAGTTGTTACCTGCCATGTGGGTGCTGGGAATCGAACCCAGATCCTCTGCGAGAGCAACCAGCGCTCTGAACCACTGAGCCCATCTCTTTAGCCCCAAGGGGTTGGGTTTATAGCTTCCAGAAGGTGGTGACAACTTTGGGAGAGAGGGCTTAGTTGGAGAAAGTAGGTCAGTGTCAATGCCCAAGGCCAATTTCCTTGAAGGGTATAATTTGTACTTGTTCCCTCACCCCTTCTCTATCTCTCTCTCTCTCTCTATCTCTCTCTCTCTGTCTCTCTCTGTCTCTCTGTCTCTCTCTTCTCTCTCTGTCTCTCTGTCTCTGTCTGTCTCTCTCTCTGTCTGTCTCTCTTCTCTCTCTCTCTCTCTCTCTCTCTCTCTCTCTCTCTCTCTCTCTCAGACTTTTGGCCAACATGAGGTGAATGGCTTTGTACCACCAGAAGCTCCCTGACATGATGTTGTGTTTCACCACAGGCCCATAGTAGCCATGTCGATTAAAAAACACTAAAACTGAGCCAAAATTAAACTTTCTCTTCTGAGTTGATTCCTCTCAGGTATTTTCTTACAGAGAGGGAACATTAACAAAAAATTTCTTAATAGTTGTAAGCTCCTGTTTCTTCATCTAAAGAGTACAAATAGTAAAAATATTTAACATCTAAAATTGTTTGTGGGGATTAAATAAGATTACATGCCAAGTGCTCAGCATAGCATCTGACATGTATTTAGCATGTTATGTATGTAGCCATAAATACCTATACTGCCTTTGTCTTCACTTTGTCATTTAAAAGCCTTAGATAATTGCCTGGCATGGTGGCACATGCCTGTAATCCCAGCACTTGGGAGGCAGAGGAAGGCAGATCTCTGTGAGTTCAAGGCCAGCCTGGTCTACATAGTGAGTTCCAGGACAGCTGGGGCTACAGGGAGACCCCATCTCAAAAAGACCAAAAAAAAAAAAAGTCTTAGATAATTAACTGAAAGGTGATAGAACACTTGAGTTCATGCCCCTTTACAGGTAGGTATGACTCTCTGAAGTCAACCTTAGGCTGAATTCAACAGTATGCATGCACTTTTCTTCCAGACCTAGATTCTTTTTGGTTTTCGATCTTCTAAATTCCTATTTCCTACAGGGCCTCTCCAACTTTCCTCTCCTATACAGCCACTTCTCCCAGGATTACCTTCTCTACCCATTTCAAAGGCCAAAGAACTGAGCCCCAGTAATTTGTCACTCATGTTGCTTAATTATTTTCTTTTTAAAGTAAGTAAAGTATCCTACCACATTTTGAGTTTGGTCTTGAATGGTTTGCTATAGATGACAACTGTTATTTCTTTTTGCTAGTATTTTTTCCCTTTCCTTGTAAAAATTTTGTTCCATCATCGTTATTTGTGGTCACGCTGAAGAATAAGCCATCTAGACACCAAGTCTGTCAGTAAATCTGACCACCTGGGCTTCAGCCTTACACACGGCAACAAGCATTTGGTAGATGCTGCTGTGATGCAAATCACTGAAGGGCAAATCTGTTTTCTATATTGTGCATGTACTTAATTAGTACCAGTATGCTGCATCTGAAAAGTGTGCATGTGTGTGTTTGTGTGCATACATGTGTCACAATATTGCTCAAACATTAAACTTGCTTTAAGATATTAACTTAGCAAAAGCTTGATCTAAACTTGTGGAGCTTTAATGAATGAATGAAAACAGCATAGTCAATTGGAATCAAAGGATTTAGAACAGAGTCTGATCATAAGAACAACTCTTTCTCTAGTAACAACAAAGAAATACCCGTTCTGAGGGAAAAAAATTAAAAATTGACATATCAGTTAACATTAGATTCAAAGCAGCTTTGGAGGTAATTGTTTGATGTTTTATTTCATTTCCTCACCCACACTGAAAGTTCTTTTGTTTTCTTGCATCTTTATTGTGGTCTTTATGTTCTTCCATCCTGTAGCTAATTCCCCTGACCCTGTTCCTTTTCCTCCCAGGTTCGCTTCCTCCTCTTGCTAACTTGATTAATCTTCCTCTCTGGTATCACTTTCTAACCTTTTCCCTTGTTTTCATCTGATTTCTTATCCTCCAGCTAATCTCTTGACCTTTTTGTAATCTCTTTTCTTTGCACATTATCTTGTTTGGAGAGTTGTCCTTATCTTCACAGCCCACAGTCTAAGTTCAGGGGAATTTTCAATCTGAAAAGCCCTCAGCCTGTAAATGGATTACCAGTTGTCTGGAAGGTTTTACTCACAGAGGTAGCTGGAAATGCTTTTCTGTTTCTTAGGTGTTCCCAGCAGAGCCTGAACTTGTGCATACTTGGCTTCCCTACACCTCTACTGCCCTGAATCCCTCAGGCAGACGTCTAAGTAAAAAAGGCACGGGGAAATTGTCTTTGCAGCTAATAATTTATTTTCTCCCTTCCATTCCCCTCTCCCCCTCTGTCTTAGGGTTTTTTAAGAGTAAGGGCAACTTGGCACAGGCCTACCTGCATCTTTCAGATTTAAATTGATACTCTAAAAAGCCTGGCTACCTCCAAGGCAAATGTTTCCCAAGTTTCAATTTAGTTTTCATTAGGAACCGGGCAGCCCAATGCCAGCTTGTCTGTCCATTTAAGCAAGGCCTCTCTCAGGGGATTATGCAGTTGCAAGCTGGAACATCTATATGCAAATGAGCCCGTCAGTATTTGCTATCAGCCACCACAGAAATTTTCCATTCCTTCAAAGCTATTTTAAAAATCCATTAAAAAAAGAGAAAGAAACATTTCTCTTTAGCATAGAAACCCTGGAGAAAGAAGGTTGACTCCTACCCTGCTCCCATCCGTGCCCACTCCACCTACCCCAGCGAACAGGTACCAGACATGGAGAGATCCCTTTTCTCTAGGAACATAAAAACGTACCCTAAGGCAAGGTTATCTTATAATTCTGATCTATCCCAAGTAAATAGCTGAGGCATAATAGAGGTGAGGAAGGGTTTCCTGAGGTGAAAAACAAGAACACTCTAACCAGATTTAAAGTAGGTCAATGAAAATTATCTTAAATACAGAATTGACTGTTTTCACACGTAGAGAGAAATTACATTGTGGATACAATGCTTTATATACCATATAAACTAAAGTATTTTCTTTTGAGCTGCAAAGTGGATTTGTGTGAACATTAGACATTGTAGGGCCCAGGCAAACAGTGTTATTGCTGCTTGAGCAAGTCCTCCGGGGCTTAATTTCCCAATCTGCACATGAAGGGCTGAACTAGTTCAGTGGGTTGTAAATTATGACCCTTTATTACTTTGTTTAATTTTGTGTTTAGAAACAATTTCAAACCTAAACAAAAGTGACAAGACTAGTGTAGAAAGCAGCCAGCTTTCTCCCAGATCAGCCACAGCTGACATTTTTATTATCATTTTTATTAACATATATTCATTATACATAATGCATTTTATTATAACATTTTTATGCATGCATATAATAACATATGGATTATATCCGCTCCCCAGTACTTGCTCTTGCCTCCCACGGACTCTGTCTGATCCCTTTTATCTTCCCAAAGAGTCTCCCTTCTACTTTTGTGTGTGTGTGTGTGTGTGTGTGTGTGTGTGTGTGTATGTGACTCGATGAGTTTGAAAACTCATTTAAGGGGTGGGGGAGAAAAAAAAACTCATTTAAAAAACTGTGGCTGAAGGATTATTTGCAAGGACATGGGCAACTATCCAGTGGCTACACCACTGAGGAAAATATCTCTCTCTTCTCTAGCTATCATTAAGGACCTATGAATTCTCAGGGGGTGGGTGGGCATGAGCCTCTATCCTGCTCCATGACAAGGTGATCAGCACAGTCATGTGTGGACCTTGTACAGGTAATCTTAGCTGATGAAAGTCACAAGTACAATCACTGTGTTATGCTCAAAAGGGCGGCATTCTACACCAGTCCATCCCTTCCTCTTTCTCTTCTGTTGATTCCACACCCTTTTCCTCCAAGCTCCCTGAGCCTTAGAGGAAGTGATATGGATGTCCCGTTTATGGCTGAGCATTCAACAGTCCCTTATTCTCAATAATTTGACCAGTTAGGCATCTCTGCAGTAAACACTTCAGAAAGAAGCTTCTTTGACAAAAACTTACCCAACCTTTTAGACAGAGCTTCTGGCACACCCACCTTGAGTTGAGCACTGTAATTCTCCAATTCACCATTCTCTTGAGGGGCTAAGTACGCTCTAGACTTGGATAAGTTTGGCTTGGTCCAGTGTTCTGTGGAGGAGGGGCAAGTGGGAGCCCTTCCCTTCAGCTGCTGTCTTGTGGCGGATGGAGGGGGCAGGGTTGTAAGTCCTTGCCTCCTGATTTCAGAAGACCTCAATGGTCCTACACTCTGCTTTACATTCTTCTAGGTTGCTGTATGTGCAAGCACTTACTGGGCAGTCCCTTTCCAGGGCAGCGTGCTTGCCTGGTGCCCCTTCACCCCCGTCTGCAGTCACTCCCACTCCTTTCCTTGTAGAGGCTTTACTTGGCTTAATACGTTTACTGACAGATCCTTTCTATTTCAGGAAAAGAGTGACAGTAGCTAACATTTAATCTTCTCTGCTTTCAACTGTCCATGATCTATCATCTATCATATGTCCCCGTCTCTGTCTACATCTGTGCCTATCTCTTATCTAGCCATCATAACTTTTTAGAATTGTTTGAAAGACAGACAGTCACATATACAAGACCCCTCTCCTCTGAAACGTATTTCAGTAGAGTTTGGATTTCTCCAAGAACACACGGAAAGACTTTCCTATAAAAAAGAAAGAAAAATGAAAAAAGAAAGGAAAAGAAAGAAAAAAGAAAGGAAGAATGCTATCTTTATATATATAGGAAGCAAACATTATCGCTGACCTTCTAAAAATCTAGCATAGAAAATGTCCAAGAATTTAAAGCAACTTTATGTTAACTTCCTGATCCCATGTTTCCTGCCTTGAAGACGGCTAGAATAGTAAATACCATTTGTCATTTGCTGAATTAGTGCATGGAAGTAAAAACGTGATGTCTGTTAGCCCTGCACCCGGGGTTCAAGTCTGAGGACAGTAAATGAGCAAATGAAAAAGAAGGTGACAGAATGGCTGGTGTCGCTTTACATCAGCCAATCCGGGAGGATTTCCAAAGACAATCACAAGATGAGGAATTCTGGCCCCATTTGAAGAAGAGCAGTCTCTATCACCACAAACATTTATCAGTTAGGAAGTACATATAGTCATCAGAAACAGAAACTCGAATGTAGTGGCACTCCAAGGCACTCAGATTCTGACTGTTGCAGTGACTCTAGGGTCAGGGTCCTTAGGGACTCAGCCTTGTTTGCTTGCATTATGTATCCTTACCATATGCTTAGTCCTAAAATTAGACTTATGTCTAAGTGGCTGCCAG
Source organism: Nannospalax galili (assembly GCF_000622305.1). Classification (NCBI taxonomy): domain Eukaryota; kingdom Metazoa; phylum Chordata; class Mammalia; order Rodentia; family Spalacidae; genus Nannospalax; species Nannospalax galili. The sequence goes on along the minus strand of NW_008332644.1, from coordinate 4,744,081 downwards.
ACCTCCAGTCATTACCTGGTGTTCTCAGAAGGAAGAAAGAGGAAAGATATCTGCCTCCCTGAGGTGTTCCTTCAGCCAGCTAGGATCTTTTAACCTTTGCCCAAGACTTTTTTACTTCTCATTAGTAACAGGTAAATTTGCAAGTGTGGGATTGAACTGAGATATTTCTAACCAGAATAAAATCAGAATTTGCTCAGCAGAAAAGAGGAGGATTGACACTGTACCAAAAATTAACAGGCTTCAATTCAGGTATGCAAAAGCTGTTTAAGTTCTTTCTTAATTGTAATTAATCCAAAAGCAAGACTTGAGCCTGGCTGCTTCGGGAGGTAACTCAAGCTGTGGAGGAGTTGGACAATAACAGCCCAGGTGCCAGATTTACCACTTAAAAATACACACCTTTAGTAAATTTGGAGTTCAAATAAAGAGCACATAACATTTTAGTATGTCTCAAAAATTGCATGGGAAATACACTAAAGAAGTTATTCACTGCTTATCTGAAATGGAAATTGAGTTAGCTGGTATTTTAGGGGCAATTGTAGATGGGAGAAAACTCTGAAAGCAGTGGGATGATGACCAGGTTTCTAGTGATGGATGCTCCAATGCACTGGGTTGCTTTTGAGAACCCATGTGGAATTCCCCTAGAATGAGTGATAGCAGGACAGGAAGCCAGGGACATTTACTTGCAGACATTCAGTTGGTCCTTGTAGAACACTGTCCTCAGGATGGCACTAATTCGTTAGTGTCTGAATTGTTCTAGCTTGTGGGTAAGCCAGTTACAAGGTGCTAAGGAAACTCTCTAGCAAAGATACCCAGTGATTCAGGTGTTTAAAATGGGACAGGCGTTTAAAGCGAGAAGTTGTTCATGAACTTCCTGAAACTGCCTACCACCTGGTTAGAGGAAATCCAATGCAAGCCCTGGAGACATGTGTCAAAGGAGTCACTAGGGTTTCTTTTCCCTGGCTCCTTTGTTGCTTTGTTTCTGTGCTCACAAAGCATTAGTGGTTGTCATACAGCTTCTTTATTTTCTAATGTTTGCTTTTATTTTTTATATTTTATTTATCATTATTATGTGTAGGAGTGCATTCCTTGCATATATGTAAGTGCACCCGTGTTGTGCAATACCCTCAGAGGTCAGAAGAGGGTATTGCATCCCCTGAACTGGAGTCATGGATGGTTGTTAGCCACCATGTGGGTGCTGGGAACTGAACACTGGTCCTCTGCAAGAACAACCAGTGCTCTTAACCATTGGGCCATCTCTCCGGCCCCTTTATTTTTATTTTGTGTATATGAGTGTTTTGCCTTCATACCCATTCATGCAATGCCTGTAGAGGCTGGAAGAGGGCATTGGATCCCGAGGAACTGGAGTTACTGATGATTGTTAGCTGCCATGTGGGTACTGCAGGCCGAACCCAGGTCCTCTCTCTGCAAGAGCAGCCAGTGCTCTTAGCAGCAGAGCCTCATCTTCAGGCTCCGTAACGACATAGGGAGAGTATGGTGTAGACCCAAAGCCTCTAGCACTTTCATTTGTGATTTTCAGTGCACAGAAACCCGAGTCCTGGTGCTCTATTCCTTTGCACCACACACTTTGCTGAGGTGGCTGCTTCTGGTATATGTACTCACTTTCAGAGTTTAACAATTTATGTATCTGGGCCAGTAAGACTATTGAACAGGCCAAGATGCTGTTAGAAAGGATGCTCTCCAGTGAGTCCTCCTGAGAGATACTTGGCCTTTCACCACAGCCCCAGAACCTGGTACAATATTTCAGTAATTGTGAGTCCATTTACTCCATTCTGAAATTGTACAGAAGCCTTCATTTTCTGGATGAGAAAACTGAATTTCTTGTGTAGACACTGTTCCTTTTCTGCTTGAAAACACAGTCGTTCTTAGCTTAACTAAAAGTACCTGATTATTATCTGTTCACCTCCATGAGTGTGGGGTCTTGGATGAAGCCCAAGGATGCTTACAACTTCTTAGAGAGTTTGACTAGAAGCAAAGGAAATCTGAGACATCTCTGTTTCTTTGAGGCCTATGTTCAACCCCGACAGCTCTGAAGTACACAGGGTCATGGGGTAAGAGCAAAGCGTTGTGTATTCTTCTTGGAAGAAGTAACTGAGGAATCCTAGACGTCATTGCTTTTCAATACAGATATACTTGAGTTTGAGTTTTTAAAAAGTCTTGATTAAAGTATGTGCTTGGCTGGTTCTTTAGGAACTGGAACTTCTCTCCTGTACTATGTGCCTAGCTTCCTTTACTCCACTGCAAATTTTATCAAAGAGTACTCTCCATAAATCTCCTGGAAAGAACCCACATCTAGTCCCTACACCCACAAGCTTAACTTATAATGGGCTTGAAAATAGATGAGCTTTGAAGATCCCAGTGTAGTGCATAAAAGGAAAAAGACTTAGAATGAAAGAATAAATGCATTGTTTTTCACTAGAGAACTGCATTTAATGGAAATAATTCAACATACGGATACTAGTGTTTCCTGTCACTTAAATTACAAATATTTGAAATATTAGTTTGGCAAACATCCAGTTTATGGCTAAGAACACTAAAGTCTATGCATAGAGAGAATTAATATACATTAGATGCTGCATAACTTCTTGGATGTGGATGTGGCAAAGCAACTTTCAAAGAGCATCTCTAACAGCATGTCTGTCTTCTAGCTGTGATTTGCTGGCATGCAAACCTCACTGGCTAATTTTAATTAGAATCTTAGAATTTTATAGCTGGAACAAACTTTAGGGATCATCTATTTCAGCTCTCTCAGGTCATGAAAATAAGGAAGCCAACAAAATCCAATTATTACCCAGGGTCACTCAACTACCAAATGGCAGGACTGGGATGAAAATGTGTTCTCATGGGCACCAATCCAATGCTATTTCCACTGAACCACATTATCCTATTCTGGCCTTTACCAAACCCAATACACTTCAAAAATAAAGGATGAGAGAGTATCCAACCTTTTCACTCACTGAGTGTGATCATTGGTATGTAAATTAGTTCCATTAGCACTTGATTTGTCTGGTAATAGGTTTGTAATACCTATTCTCATTCTCTGTATAAGCTTTACTTAATTACTTGAAATAACAATAAACATGTAACTATCTATCAGAGAGAAGAGCTCAGACAGATTTACTGATTTTATTCAATATACAGTTTGAATTCATGTGGACTAGCCTAAATCGATATACCTTGAATAAGGCTTATGACATCTCTAAATGGAATCAATACTGCATATGCATATACACTACTATATGCATATGTGTACACACATGCAGACACATACACACACATCTGTTTTTTGTTTTAAGAGGTGGAATAGCACAGAATAAAAGAAACTTGCAATTCTCAGTCACTTCCAAGTGATCTAACAGAACCACTGTTTTCTCTTCATTAATTACAGTAATTTGAACAAGCTGACCTTTATACCCATTAACCTGGTCTTCTAGTACAAAATAAATCTGCCAGGCCAAAAGATTATATACTTCAAAGCCATTAGTCATTTGTTTCTTATTGAACTTCATTGCCTCTAAACTAAAGTAAGGCACATAAATGAACATTTATGTCTTCAGTAATATTTTAGCTACTGGAACGTTACATTAGTTTCCCTCTGAACTGAACAGTTCCACAACAAAAGGGAGAATAGTCTACCCTTATGTGTACAAGGCAGACGACATCATAATCTCTTTTCTACTTAGTGATGGCCCATCTCTAGTTCACAGAGAGAAAGAGAGAGAGAGAGAGAGAGAGAGAGAGAGAGAGAGATACAGTTTTGAGACATGGTTTCCCTGTAGCCTCAGCTGGCCTGGAACTCACTATGAAGACCAGGATGACTTTCTTTGTTCTCACAGAGACATACCTACCTCTACCTCTCCATGCTGGGATTAAAGGTGTACAGCACCACACCCAGAGAAAACCAATATTTTTATTCACATTCATTGAACAAATGGGATAAAACAGCCAAGAAAGTCCCTTTTACTCTTTTAAATGCTTTAAAAAATGCTTTCATTTTTTTGGTCTGGTTATTGTGGTAGTTCCTCTACTGAAAAATTCCAACCCCTTGCAAAGAGAAGATGATTGGTTGGCAATGTTTTCAGCCTCCTAAATGATCTTCTGTACACATGCCATGAGAGAGGGGTAGTGATGTCACTGGTCTCTGACCTCATGCATACCAAGATCAGGCCATCATTCCACAGGGAACTGAGCAAGACTTCGGGAGAGCTCTTTTATTTTATGTGTAGGAGGATAGCAGACTATTTCCCATATACTACATAATATGTATGTATATTTCTTGTAAAATGAAAAATTGAATCTCTACTGAAAACAGATCTTATGGTTATTATTTCAGTGCTGAAGATTTGAACAGAACCACTCATGTAGTAAGTATAGGCTGCCCCTTTGAGCAACTGCAACACCTCTTGGTTGATTTTGAAATCAATCATGTTTGTGAATGGGACTTACATGAACATGTGTTTATTTTCCTTCTTTCAGTTAAAATTAATTCATTTTATTCAAGTAATAATAGATATGAGAAAATATTTTTTATTTATTATTTTTATTTTATGTGTATGAGTGTATTGCCTGCATGTATGTGAGTGCACCCGTGTCCTGCAATGCTGCAGAGGTCAGAAGAGGGCTTTGGATTCCCCTGGAACTGGAGTTAAGGATGCTTTGTAGCTGCCGTGTGAGTGCTGGGAATTGAACTCGGGTCCCCTGCAAGAGCAGTCAGTGCTCTTAACCGCTGAGCCATCTCTCCAGCTGAGAAAACTTATTTTTAAATTCCAAAATGACATGTAATTGAAAGCAAACTTTTTTCTTCTTGTCCTGTAGTTCCTTAGTTCTTGGAGGCAATTGCTTTTTTTTTTTTTTTTTTTTTTTTTTTTTTTTTTTTGGTCTTTTTGAGACAGGGTCTCCCTGTAGCCCCAGCTGTCCTGGAACTCACTATGTAGACCAGGCTGGCCTTGAACTCACAGAGATCTGCCTGCTTCTGACTCCCGAGTGCTGGGGTTAAAGGTGTGGGCCACCACGCCTGGCAGCAATTGCTTTTTACCATAGTTCATTCTTCCAAAACTCCTGTCCCAAAATGTTAAAGAGTATACAAATATATCCAACATTCTGTATCTTGTCCTTTATCAGTATATCCTTCAATGTGTCCAAGGTGGCCTTTGTTCATGCCTGTATGAGATTCAACTGGATGATAATTCTGGAATTTAGTTTATAGCTATCCACCCTTTGTATCACTATGCTGTTAAGCGAATGTGATTCTAAGGGGAAGGATGTAGGTGGTGAGTGAGAACAAAGAAGTCAGTGTTGGCTTCAACACAGTTCAAGGGATTCCTTCTATTAAAAATATGCTTAATCTTTGAACCAAATATGGTGTCAGTGTTCCAAAATAGCTTATGTTGTAAATGAAGCTTGAAAGATAGCCCTTTTAGGTAAAGAATTCCACTTTGAGTATGACTACTGTTTTGTACCAAGCCTTAACTTTTGTTTTAAGTACCAAATACTTTTTATATGCTTGTTTATTGAAAATTAAATAATAAATTCTGACAATAGTTACACAGTTACATGATTAATTTTCTCTATGGTTTAATGCATTCTCCAAAATTCACATTGAAACCTAAAGCCCAAGGTGATTGTCTAGAGAGGTTGGGCATTTGGTAGGGTTAGGCCAGGAGGACTCGCCCTCCCAGGTGACACTATAAAAGGAGTGGAGAAAGCAGGTTCGTCTTTTTTGCCCTTCTGCTCTTCTGCTATTTGAGAACACAGCACTTGTCCCTTCCACCAGGAGAGGATACAGCAGCAAGCTTTCGTCTTTGAAGCAGAGGATGGGCCCTCATCAAACACCGAATTCACTAGCACCTCCATCTTGGAATTCCTGGACTCCAGAACTGTGAGCAGTGAATTTCTGTTGTTTATTTATTGTTCAGTTTAAGATATTTTGTTATAGATGCCCAAATGAACCAAAACAATTTAGTTTTCTAATTATTCTTCCATAACACAAATATCAGGTTTGATTGCACACATACATACATGTTGCTATTGAATGATGTCTTGGCCCCTGATAGATGTGAATACATTAATTGTTTTCTCACACTGTACTGACTGAAATCTTCAGAGTCTCAAGGAACTGTAGAGATGAACACAAATCAGACAGGAATTTTGCCTTTAAGACATTTACTATTTTAAAATTAAGAGTAGCCTTGCTGGGTGCTCTGTATAAACTGTTTATGTGTTTTAGCAAGGTCCCCGTGTGGAAAATGGTGACTCAGACTCAGGAAAGTTGAGGTCCCAATGCATCAGCACCTGCTGGAGATTGAGCTAAACTGGTGCTTGGGCACCTCAATTACCATAGGGAGCTGTGCACTGTTGGTATGATGTGCTCTCTGAGAAGCGTATCTAAAGTGAGTAAGATCACAAATCAGAAGAGCCATATCACCATCTCTAACCACACACATTTCTATTTTACTTTCTGGTTTTAACCAGGAATACTCTAACCAGGCACCATCAAAAGACACAGAAATACTCTATGTGTATTTAGAAAAGGATCTGAACTCATTTGAGCAGGAATGGCAGATACCTCTGAAACTATTACATGAGATCCCAAAACAGTGTGGAGTGGCTTAGGTCATGTTTTGGAATCCACTAACTTGAGCAAACTGGGCTCACTCATTCCTGACCATGTGACCCCTGTATATTAGCACAATTCTTTGTTTTCCACTTTCTATTCAGTGGAGTAAAAGCATTTTCCTCAAAGGATTGTAATAAAGGTTCAATGAGGCAGGTTTTCAGAATGAAGTAATTTTTCACAGTGAACCTTTTTCATAAAACATGCTCCCAGAAGTCACAGAGTGTCACAAGATATGAAAAGAAAATCTCAACAGGAAGACTAAGAACACACCTGTGCTCTTACCTCCATCGCTGATGTGTTGTTAGAACTGGAAGGATGACCCCTTCTGAATAGCAAGAGATACAGACACTCCTCAAGAAAAAGCAAAGCAAAACAAAACTACGCAGCTTCCTGAAAGCAACTCTGGGGGTTATATTAATAAGTGTAAGCAGGAGAGGGGAGAGAGCACATCTTCCCTCATCAGGTCCTAAAATCTCTGACCAAAAAATGTACATCATTTTTTCTCAAGATTTGGTGAGGTATATGGCCTTCTAGGACAGGAGGCTCAAGGCTGCTTACAGACTCCTACGTGGAGACTGTGACATCTACCTCAGTCTTTCTTCCTGGAACAGATAGGTACACTTCTGGTTTTTTTTTTGTTTGTTTTTTTTTTTTTTTTCCATTTTATGTTTTAAAGATTTTCCTTAGGGGAAACCTTGTGTTGAGGGCAGACTGGCATGGACTACTTTGATCTCAGACAACCCCTGGGGCATCTACCTCCCCGTTCTGACAGTGACACAGCTCCTTTATCAGCTGGGCATTGACATGTCAGCACAGTCATCCTCTGACCATCAAAGCTGGGGCCATTGCTCAGGCCACGGTCCACTCATAACCTTTTACTTTTTTGTAACCAGTGTCCTTCACTGCAGGTCACTCTAGTCTCTGGAATGCCTGGAAGAGGGTATAGTGCAAAGCACCAAGTAGTGTAGGATGGAATGTTTATTCACTAGAGTAAAACATGCCGGTTAATTGAAAATTTCTCACAAACACTATCTGGTTTAGTTAAAAAGCATCCTGTGGAACAACACTGTGTGAATTCTCACCTATGTATTCCATCCTTGAGACCAGTATTAAAGCTAAGAATTTTGCTACACATTAGTGTAGTTCACAGTTTTTTTATAGCTCTAGTTTATCAGTTTTCCATTTGCTAAGATTGGTTGGGAGAATCTCGTTTTCAAAGATCTTTCTTTCAGAATTAGACTGGAGAAAACCCCCAGGGGCTTGTATGTCCCAAGATATTGGAGAGAGTCCTTAGCCCATCACTATTGTGGCCATGGCAGAAATCCATACAGTCCATTCAAAAACAGGATGGTCATCAGATCTATAACACCGGAGGCAGGGTTGTGGTTAATTGCTTCCCACTGTCTTCAGGAAGTGTAGTCTCTTTTCCTGGGGTGGCAGAGGGCCTGGCTAGGAAGCTACTTTCTAGGTTCTCAGTGCAAATACAGACCCCAAAAGAAGTTACTTTTCTTGTTGCTATGACAAAACTCCTGACAGGAGTATCTTAGGGGAGAAAGGAATCATTGCTTGATGATGGAGAAAGACGGGTGGCATTCCTGAAAGTGGGAGCTCGGTGTAGCTGACCAAGCTGCTGGACCAAGAAGCAGAGAGCCCTTGTTAAATCCTGTCACCCAGAAACCCATTTCCTACAGCTAGGCCCCATCTTCTAAAGGTCCCACAGCCTCCCAAACAAGGCCACTAGCTGGAGATCAAAGTGTTCAAACATACAACCCTATGGAGGGCTTTTCACACTCAAGCCACAACACAACCAAAACAAGGCTACCTGTTTAATTTGTGGTTGGCTGTTACATCACCTCATCAGAGGGACTTCACACCACGACAAATAGCTCTTCCTACTCTTTCTGGGTTACTCACAACTGTCCTGGGGTCATTTGCACCCTGTTTGAGACCTAGAGATGAGAGACTGTGAGAGTTCGTAATCAGGAAGTACCCCAGATTATATTTTGTTTGTTTCTCTAGAGAGATCGTGAGACGGTATCTAATCACTTGCTATACAGAAGACTGTATCATTCCAATTACATAACTATGTTTGGCTCATAAGACAGTATTATTCTTTGCACTTTCAATGTGCTCACGTACCATGTGATTATTTATAATAATATTTTGAAGTGGATTATTTTTGACAACTCACTTATTTATTTTTATTTTTCACGTGAACTACTAATGCAGAGGAAGTAACTACTGTTGGGTAAATGCTCTTTAGAAATAATGAGTATTGAATGTATACAAAAAAATGTGTGTTATGGCAGGGATTACAAATGTTGTGATCATTACAGTGTTTTATACTGTAGCTAATAGTTCTTTTAATTTCCATTTGATATCGCTAAGTAAAAAGCAAGAAATGGCTTGTGGGATATCAGGTAGGAACTGTATGATCTTGTGAACTGAAAATTGGGAGATAACACTCTCTCCTACCAATGACAGTTTTACTTGACAGGAGTCCTATGTCTCAGTGTCTCCTAACTGGTAAAACTTATGGCAGAGTGTCTCTGGCATGCTACCAGAGCAAGTTTGAAACATCAGTGGCTTTCTCTTCCTTCACGCCACTTCCACTCCTTTCAGTTTCCATTAAAACCAAGGAAGGACCCTTAGGGTCACAGCTAACACCAGCATTAGCACAGATACTCCGATAGTGCAGCCTTGTCTACTTCCTGTGTTAGACAGATATTAGAAACTCTAGTGTGTAGACAAGAAAACCAAGTTCCAAAGCAGGTGAGTATTTGAGCAAGAAGTGGCCCCGAATTCACGTTTAGGTTGTGGTGAAACCAAAGAGTACTAAACTCTATTAGGAAAACACATTAGCTGTTCCCTCCCATTGCCTTAGAGCACCCCAAGGTAGATACAGAGCCACCTCAACAGAGACCTTCATAGCTCCAATAAACAGAAGGACTCATTAATGCATTTCATTTCTGCTAAAATGGAATTTTCAGAAACAGTTTAGTAATTAAGAAAAATCCAGCCTTTTAAGTTTTCCAGAAGTCTGTCTTAAAGATTAAATTCTATGACAGCAGATACTAGAAAAAACAAAGCAAAACAAAAATGTTGCCTCTTTGTCTTTCTACATAATTTTAAAAAATGCACGCATGACTTCAAATGTATATTTTTGCTGGATGAAATCTGGAAACAGAACGACTTAAACCAAGAAGCTAAATCTTTCTGTTGAAGGAGGACACATTGGTGGGCGCTCTCAGCCTAAACCTGGGGTTGCAATGATGGCCCGGACACTTCTGTGTTGACCTAATCTTACTTCAGATTCATCTGCGTGGTTTTCCCTCCGCATTCCTATTTACCCCTCTCTAAAGGGTAAATGCCTTGTTCTGCTTTTGTTTACCTACCAAACTATGGATTTTTTGACCCATAATTTTCATTGCTTCTTTTCAGTGTGTCTTATTTTTGTTTTTCCCCAAGTGTTTTGAGTATCTCCCCTGGGTCAACTACCATGTGTGTGTGTGGTGGGCGGGGGAGGCATAGAGATACAAAGCTCTCAGACAGCAGATACAACCAAGCCCTTACAGAGAAATTACAGTGCACGTGGAAAAAAAATCAGCACTGGAAATATAATTACAAACTTGACTCGATGTAAAAGGAGAGATGAAGTAAGAATAAAAATGTGTTGCTGCAGAAACAAAACAATAAATGATGTAAGGATCAAACCCTTCCCTCCATTCCTACTTATCCTGCTCTACTATGGCTAGAGTTCTGACCATCCAGCTGCTACTGGAAGACTCCCTTTCAGCATGATCTCCTCGGTTGACTGGCATACTTGGTTTCTACTGGCAGTCTGGGTACTTCCTACTAAAGATGATCATAAGTGACTTCCCTCTCAAGAGCTCCAAGGAACACAGTCATGCCTTGAGGCTGCTCTTTTATGTGGCACTTAAACCTTTTTTGTGAGCCCTAGCTCCATTCAATCTCAATTAGCACTTTGGAACATTAGGAAGGTGCTTAATGCCACCTCTCACCAGTTCTGGGGACTTGACATGGCTTCATAACGAGTCCTGTCCCACTAGACTTATGAAATTTTTGCAAAAGCTAAGCCACTTGTTAATCCACCTGGAGTCTAACTTGTTCTAACCCTCACAAAAATACTTCCCACAGCACATACCCTCTTCATTTTCTTCTGTCTCTCAAAATTTCATCACCAGTTTTGAGACTATCTCTCTGAACCCCATTCAATCACGTCATGTGCATCGCCACACCCTCCTATCAAGGTGTCCAAGTGTTTTTTATGATGCTGCTTTTCACTAGTGCAATTATGCCTTATCTCCCTGGTGAGGCTGTGAGTTCCTTAAGAATGGCTAGCCCTGCACTCAGCGTCTCCCTATTCTCCAACACCACCATCTGTTGAGTGAGTAACCAGCATTTCATAGAATCACAGAGCCAAGGCCTGAATACAATGAGACTGAGCGATGTTAACAGTACACACAGTCAGTGGTCTGACCCAAATCACAGTCTAGGTCTCTGCCTAGTATACAATGCTTTTCCTTGATAATAAATACAATAAAGAAAACTCATGTAAGGAGGAAGGAAAGTTTGACTCTGACTAAGCTGCTCCATCCAGTACTGAACTCTTTCTAGCTAGAAGTGGTCCTGGGGATCTACAGATGTCACAGTTGCCACAAACACACCATTTTGCTCTCAGCTGTTCAATTGGAGATTTGTTACCCATCATGACCTCTTGGCTGCAGCTGTTAATTCCTCACATTTGTGTTTCCCATTCCCAGTCTGACATCATCTTCACTCCAATTGGCTATAGAAAGACTTCCAAAACTTGTATCCCAAATTATCTGATCAATTTCCCATGCCTGAGGTTCTTGCTGTTGCAATTTGAGACATAGTACATATTGTGTGTGAGGTGAGTTGTCTAAGACCATGAAGGCAGAGGGAACACCATCTTATGCTATCTCTCATCCTGGAGATAGCTGAATCTAGATCCAGTTTTTCATTCAATTTTAGAATATAGTCAGGAACCCAAATATGGAAAAAGGGCACCCCAAGAAATCAAAGCATCTATCTCCTGATAATGAAAAAAACATTTCATTATTAAACTCTTCAAAGAATAGATTTTGAGCCCGGGCTGGAAAGAAATTACAAATGTGAAAATTTTTAATGAATGTGATTATTGGATCATCAGTCACACAGTCCATTGGTGTCAAAGCTTTCTGATGACTTCTGAAATTCTAAAACATTGCATTGCATTTTAACATTCATGTAATTGCATAATTGTCCTTTAAAGAGCAGTTGATGATATTGGTGCACCATGCCCATCCCTTCCATAATTCAGCACTGTCCTTTGGTTTCTTTCCTTTCATTAGCCATTGGTTGCAGATTCTGACACTACCTTAGTAGGAATTTGTAGGCAATTGTGTAGGCTGGAGACAAGCCAGTCACATTAACTACTGTGTTGTATTGTAGAACATTCATTTTTAAAGATGAAACCATGAAAAATTTACCTTAAATATTCAGTGTAGCCTGGAGTTTTGAGAGCAAAGTGAACTTGGTGCCAGAGTAAAGGCAGGAAACTCATTTGTTTCCCTAGAAAACTCATTTTAATGCTTTTTTCTAGAGATAATTATTCTGTTAGAGAGATGAAGCAATCACTGTGTCCGTAAGAAGACTATGTTTGCTGGTATGGCTCAAATGCTTTGCAAATCAGAGTGATGGGGAAGGGAGTAGGGAGATGAAATTCGGGAAAGGTGACAATGACCAAGACACGGTGTGACATGGTGTGTGCCCGAACTGTAAAACTAGGTGGGTCAGGCTTGCTAAGGATTGAATTGTACACCCCACAGTTCAGAAAGAAATGTTGAAGTTTGACTGCTACCTCCCTCCCCAGGACCTTTGAAACCTGATCTCATAAATAGTGTTTCCAGGTGCAGTAAGTAATGATAAGTTTATTAGCACTGCCCAATGTCCTTATAAGAAGGAAAGACAGCCATATGAACATCCAGACAGAATGTACCATGTAGCACCAGAGACAGAGAAGAAAGCCCTGGGGCTACACCAGAGGGAGCCCTGGGACCACCAGGACCTTGGTAAGCAGGGAACAGTGAAGGTGTCTGTGGGTACACACAACATCCTTCTCTCCACCTTTTGATACTACAAATATGGCCTTCATACAGAACAGACTGCTATTTAGTTTTAGAAAAGAAGGATATTCTGTCAATTACAACAATATGTATCAACCTAGGCGATATTATCCCATGGGAAATAAGCTAAGACAAATATCTCAGTGGAATCTTAAAGTTGCATTTACAGAGTTAGAGAGTGTGACAGTGGTGGCCAGAAGTTGGGGGAAGGAAGAAGATGAGAAAAGCTGAGATCAAAGGGTGGAAAGTTGTAGTTACACAATAGAAATAGTCTTCAGAAATCAGTTGTGCAGAATGGTGGCTATAATTAATAATAACATATTATACATTTTAAAGTTGGTAAAAGAGTGGATTTTAAATGCCTTCAAAAATCATATGTAATATGAGATAGTGACTATGCTAATTAGTTTGATATAGCCATCATCCAACATAAGTATACATCAAAACAGTACATTGTTCCTCATGAATATATGCAATTATTTGCCTATTAAAAATAAAGTAATTTAAAAAGAGCCAGGATGGATCCTCTCTTGAGGCTTTTGAGGGACTGTGGTTCTGCTAACCCTCAATTTCTAACTTCTGGCTTCTCTAACAGTGACACGGTGGCCTGCTTCTGTTTCAACCTTGTGGTAGTTTGCTGTGGCAACCCTCAAAAACCCATACAAGGAGGAGAGGCCTTTGTCATGATTTATATTTCCGCCTGTCACACATTTATTCAGCACTTGCCTATGTGTGGCTCATTCAAGGCTCAGCACCGCAAAGCTGGTCAAGGAATCCTGTGCCTTTAATTAGCTCTAAGGGAGAAAGGTATGATGGTACCCTCCCTTCTTACAGCCTGCCTGTGCAAACAAATGTCATCCATTTTCATTTTTTAGTTTTTCATTGTCTTTCAGGACAATGTTATGGTTTCTTGCATAATAGCATTTCCTGGGATACTTAGCCCATTTAAATGAGCTTGAAAGTCAAACAAAATGACCAAAAGGAACACAACAGTAACACATCCAGCGTTCTTAGAGGCACACAGACAGAAGTGAATGCACTCCATGGGTTTAGTCAGACACAGGACACATACTCAGTGCCCTGCATTCTCTCATGAGCTGACTTCCTACCTTTCACCATCTCCCAGTAACACCATTTATTTGAGTAGCACCATCAGGGAATTAATCTATTCATTAGATCAGAGTCCTTATGCTCTCACTGACTGCTTACTGGCTTGCTCTCCTGGCCCCTGCTCAGCCTGCTTTCTTATGCAACACAGGCCCACCTGCCCAGGGGTGGCACCACCCACAGTGGGCTGGGCCCTCCCACATCACTCAACAATCAAGAATGTGCCCTGTGAACATGGCCCCAGGCCAGCCCAATGGAGGAAATTCCCCAATTGAGGCTCCCTCAACCCAGGTGTGTCAAGTTGACACTAAAACTATCCAGCACATTTACTAATCCCCCAGATGTCTTTTAATTCAATCAAGATGACAATCAAAATTAGCCTTCAAAAAAAAAAAGCGTCAAGCTAGTCTATACATATTTCTTAGAATAAGTCTGGTTTTAAATATCAGCTATTATTTTATGTATAACATCCTTGAGATCTCAGAAATACCTTTGTATAATAGAAGTATAAAAATAACTTCTTAGAGGAAAATGTTTTGCTGGGAGCAGACATATTTTGGAATGCTAATGCATGCTTCTATCCATCGGAGAGTCTCATGTGATGGTAGAAGCACAAACAAGTACAATGTAAGGACTACTTGCTATTCAGTGAAGGATATTTGGAACACCTAGTAACCCAGGAGACTACAAAGAGAAAGGCAAAGAAAAGAGGAAAGGGATAGGAAAGCAAATAAGCTTATTGGAGAAATGCCTGGATGTCTGTGTGTCATGTACACATGTGTGATTGTATTATGTATTTGAGGGGTGGGGAATGAGGAGATGACTCTCCTACAGAAAGATGAACATAGTTTTACTGTTCCCCTCTGCATCTTTTTTGGAGCTTAGCTGATTCGAATTTCCCCTTTGTACAAAAATGACCAGAAAGCCAATACATTGTGCCTACTTTTAAAAATAAACGCATTATTTATATAGAGTGAATGACACAACTCTTAAACAAAAAGCACAATTTTTTTTTTTTTTTGAGACAGGGTCTCCTTGTAGCCCCAGCTCACTATGTAGACCAGGCTGTCCTTGAACCCACAGAGATCCGCCTGCCTCTGCCTCCCAAGTGCTGGGATTAAAGGCCTGCGCCACCACGCCCAGCATGCACCATGTTTTTTAAGGGATCTGAATAATCTATTATCAAGTCAGGGTATTTTATCATCCCAGAAAACTACCTTGTGGTCCCTTTCAGTTAGTAAGTAACATCTTGGAAGAAGATTCTACATATACAATTACCATTATATAACTGAATCATAAACTGTAAGATGTCTGCCTTCTTTAGGGATTCATTGACAATGCTCCCATATGCAAGTTGGTCCTTCTTTTCTAATGCCAAGAAGCATGCTGTTCTATAGACTGAAGATCCACTCTTTTGCTTATGAACATTTTGCTTTGTTTTCCTGTTTTCATACCTCGAAACTCAAATAAGTGAGGTTAATTCAATAATCTCCAAGTATTTTTAATCAATAGAAGTATTTCTTCTGCTGAAACCTTAGTTGTGAGTCTGCTGTACATGAACGGTTAAGATTTGGATACACAGACTTTGAGTTCAGTTTTTCCAATTCTTTCTATATTCCCCAATCCAGTATCTTTTAAAGCATTTCTCAAAAAATAATGTTTTGTAGAGATTTAAAAAAAAAAACAAGTAGTTCAATCATTAAAATATCCATAGCTCATTAGAAGCAAAAATTAATAACATTTGATACATATTATTTCAAAACCTGAAAAATTCCAGAGTTATTTCTGAAAAGACATGACCCCTGCTTAGTAATGAGGACAAGGTTAAAGATCTCACCTGACATAACACTTGGCACACTACCTAGGGTAACAGGAGGGAAGAGCCCCAAAGCCAGGCCTCTGGATCCTCCTAGTTACATGACAATTAGTACCTGCTCATATAACAGACTTATTTGTACAGCTGAGTGGACCCCAATGTGCTTGGAAGTGTGTGGATTTTGTCAATCTTTCTTCTGCTCTTTGATTTTGATTCAATAATGATTTGAAGAGCATTTATCCAGTGCCTACCACGTGCAACATACTCTCTGAGGACATGCAGCATCTGTGAATATAAACAGACTATTGGAGTTTCCTGGATGTGTTAGTTCCAAGAACTTAATCATACTTATGTAAACGACTCCAACTAAGCATTGCATTCTAATTCATCTCCGGGTGCTGGGAATTCTCTTTTTTCTTTTCAATGGTGTTTCACTTCCCCATCCTCCCCTCTCTGGCATTCAATCTTAGCATAAAATATGGAGTAGCTTCTCACACAGAATTTCCTATAAAAATACTTTTACTTTTGTTTTCACTTAAAAATACTTAAAACTGAGGACCCAGGTTCAATTCCCAGAACCCACATGGCAGCTATAAACCGTCCTTAACTCCAGTTCCAGGGGAATCCGAAGCCCTCTTCTGACCTCTGTGGCACTGCATGACACAGGTGCACTCACATACATGCAGGCAATACACTCGTACACATAAAATAAAAATAATAAATAAAAATGGAAGAAATGTCAGTGTGCAGTGCCATTTTACAGGAAGTACCACTGCTAAGTGCTGTACTTTGGCTTTTTTCTTGTGTTTATGTGAGTATATTGGGTGTCCATCTGGATCTTTTAATCTATCCATTTACATGCGTGTGTGTGTGTTCCCTGTTTAATGTCCTTCCTCTCAAGCCTGGGAAATGCATGAACAAATCCTGGCTTGCAGAGAAAAGATATTTTGCTGATTAGAAAACAAAGCAAGAATGTTAAACCCTGCAGATTTCTGTGTACCTGCCACGGAAGGCTTCACTGCACACTTTTGGATTACATGGGCCCCAATTGGTGTTGAAAATTTGACACGATGAATTCCTATTAAGGAATCACAACATTCTTAGAAGGGCAATCACCACGTGCTTAAGTTTGAAGTCAGCAGTGCTGCAAGGAACAGCATCTTCGGTCTTCAGGTGGGGGTACCACATTCTCATACAGATCTGCTCAGACCCTGGAATGCATACACAGTAAATGTTACTGTGAGAGAACTGCAGAAAAAGCGGTAGGCAGAGGGAAAGCAACGCAGCAGTTACTCAACCCTTAGTCTCAGTTTTCATTCTGGAAACCTCTGAGCATGAAATCATTCACAAGTTTTCAATGTTTCTTTTCCATTAGAACAGCCCACCACCTGTGTTCTGTGGGAAACTAGCTATAAGACCACCAGCCTTGAGTGGACTCCTGAAGCCCACAATGCCTTAATTTCTTTATGGTAAGATGGGCATTAAAACAAGGGTTTCCACAGTAGATTGTTGCTATATTGTGACTAATACATGCAAAACCATAATGAACTCAGCATGAATATTAGATGTTCTTACTTATACCATGAATGAATCTATCCAGGAAATCATTCACAAGTTTTCAATGTTTCTTTTCTCTTATAACAAAAGATGAGTGGGAATGAAAAATACCTTTGTTTTTGTCCAAGACCGGGCTCTATCTCTATCTAATGCATTTACTTTGAAGAATTACTCAAATATAAAGCCTTTTCATATAGTGAAATGATTTTAAAAGAATGCTTATTTCAAGCCAAGAATCTGTTCTTATTTTTTGCATGACTGATAGCCCCATGATATTTTTTTAATGTGCTGTGCCTCTATGAAGGTAGATTTTCCCTTTAATTCCTCACCCTGCACTCAAAATGAACATCACGTGAAGAAACTTCTCTAAATAATTTTTGATTAAACAAATAAGCTTATATTTCCTCCCAGTTAAAAAGTCTCATGATTCCTTCGTACATACACCCCACGAGCAATACAGATCCATATCCTTTCCTTTTACAGTCTTCCCTTAATGTAGATACTTACTCCCCACACTTAAAAGGGCTTTTCCAAAATGCCTTCCTCATTTTTCTGCTGAAGTGCTCTATCTCGGAAATTCTCCATGCTTTCTCTGTGCCACTCTTTTATACATATTTTTTTCATGCCTTCATTACAATTACACATAGAAATGACACACACTTTATAATTGTCCTATGAGATCAAACCTGGGCTACCACTCAAAACACCCTCATTAAAAGGAACTAAAGGTATTAAGAATACATTTCGTTGAAGTATCTAGTTTTATGAACCAATGCATATGCATTTTATATTCCCATGTATATACTCCTTCAGCCTATACTTTGAACAAGTTGATAGAACTTTATTAGAATTTAATTGCTTTCCAATCCTCAGTTTTTAAATTTGGCCAACGTAAGAACTGCTCATTTGAACTCATTCTGAAGAGGAGCTCGGTAACCTATGTAAGGTAAAAATTTGCTTTTCTCCAAGCCTTGTTAATATTTGGTTGTTATCTAACATAGCAGAGCATTAAAGTTATCTGTAAGATATTTCTCACAACACATTCCTTATTCACACTTTAGTGATCATTCTGCTTTCTTTCCTGTACCCTACTTATTTCCCGGCTGTGAATTTATCTTGAGTTGTGACAATATGCACCTTTCCTTAGGTGATAGCTCCTGTCTTCCTTCCTTTTCCCTTCCTTCCTCCCTCCCCTCCTCCCTTCCTTCCTTCCTTTAGCGACTTCTCTAGCATATTCTCCAGAATATGTACCATCAGAAATTGTACTAATACTGAAGGTGAAGTCAGAGAACACAGAAATACATCCTGGACTCCCAAACGTCAATTAACAGTACATGTTGGGCCTGGAATGTTCCATGAAGTAGGAGGCCTGCTCTAATCTTTCCTACAATGATGTGCTTGTTAGCGGCACTGTTAAAGTGACTGGTAAAGATTTGTTTTCGGTGTTAGTTTTGATCAAGTCTCTTTCAATTATTGTTGGAAGCAGAAAAGGTTTAAATTATAAATAAATTGATTAATGAAGAAGTCAAATTAGTTTAGCAGTTACCGATTACAGCTATGCATTTTTAAAAGCCATTTAAGGAAAGCAATGAGATTTGATGAAAGAAATTTTATAATAGGGTGTGTGTGTGTGTGTGTGTGTGTGTGTGTGTGTGTGTGGTGTATACATGCAAGAACATGTGTATACAATTGTGCTTGCACATATGAATGTATGTGTAGGCTAGAAGATGATGTTCTGTTGTTTTCCTTCATCACCTCTCTGCTTTATTTTTGTGAGAAAGGGTCTCTTACTGAACCTAAAACTCACTGATTCAGCTAGACTGGGTAGCCAGCAAGCCCCCAAACCCACCTGGCTCTTCCCCACACCAGTGCTGGCCAGGGCTGCAGGCACCCACTGCCACACTTGGATTTTTTTATTTTTTATTTTTTATTTGGTCTTTTTTTGAGGCAGGGTCTCCCTGTAGCCCCAGCTGTCCTGGAACTCGCTATGTAGACCAGGCTGGCCTTGAACTCACAGAGATCTGCCTGCCTCTGCCTCCAAGTGCTGGGATTAAAGGTGTGTGCCACCACACCCAGCCACACTTGGACATTTTTTAATGTGGCTTCTGGGGATCTGAACTCAGCTCCTTATATCTGAAGACATGCACTTACCAAGCCATCACTTCAGTCCTATAGTAAGATTTTAAAAGCGTGCATGGAGTCCAGATTCCATCTTGCACTGATTGAATATTTCATTCAAGCTGGTCTTAGTCTCCCCATCTGTAAAATAGATAGATAAATAGTCTCACAGCTCATATTCCTGAATGGAAGCCCCCTCAGAGTGTGGGTAATGTAAAGAAAATGTACTGTCTTTTTATCAAAGGGTTAAATAATATGACAACACTCCATTAATAGTGTACAGAAGCAGCTGGGTGAAATTAAAATTCCTCCAGGGTCAGCACTTCTTGAAATAAAAATATATGCTCAAGGTTGCACTTTGCTCGAAAGTGCATTGTGCTCATCAGCTGCATTGCTTTAAATCAGCCGGTCATGTAAGAATGTGAGTCCAAGTTCTGACCACCCAGAGTGAGGCAGAGGACCTTTGCTTTATGAATACAAACCCAGCAGGCCTCTCTGCTGGCGTGCTTCCTTGCTCTATGAACCCTTCACAGCAGTAACACTTTTTGCCTTGCTGAAAGACTTTGGATTAGGTACTCATACCATAGTCAAGATGGGACAACTGTCATCCTTGCGTTACTGATGATGAAACTGCGACTCTGAGATATGCCATTGTATGTCCCAATAGCAGTTGCACGGCTGAAAACAGAATTTGAAGCCAGGTTTATTAGACTCCAAAACTCAGACTTCACTCCTCCCTCAGTACTATTTCAGCCTTAATATCATGATTAACTTTCAGTATGAGGTGGAGTCCCTGCATCTTTTCCTCTCTAAATACACTGTAAGCTCCTTGGTTTCTTTACAGTACTATAACAAATTACTACAAATGCACTAGCTTAAAATAATAC
This sequence comes from Nannospalax galili, assembly GCF_000622305.1. Taxonomy (NCBI): domain Eukaryota; kingdom Metazoa; phylum Chordata; class Mammalia; order Rodentia; family Spalacidae; genus Nannospalax; species Nannospalax galili. The sequence goes on along the minus strand of NW_008332644.1, from coordinate 4,723,813 downwards.
AAATTTCTGAACTTGCAGCTCTAGAGATCAGAAGTCTAAGACAGGACTCAAGAAATCAGTGCAGCTGGAGATCATCCTGTTAAGTGAAATAAGACTCAGAAGGCAAATAACTCCTTTGTGCCTAGATTTTATAAAGATGCATAAAAGTAGAATTGAGACTGTTTGGGGGGATGGATGGGAATACTGGAAGTTGGGATTAAGAGGAGTGTGGTGAATATGACACGCTTGCATGAAAATGACTATGAAACCCATCACCATGTACAATGAACATATGCCAATAAAAAGTTAAATTAAAATGGATGGATCTTAGCTGGATGTGGTTGTATACACCTTTAATCCCAGTACTTGAGAGGCAGATTCAGGTGGATCTTTATGAGTTCTAGGCAAGCCTGGTCTACTTAGTGAGAACCTTACTTAAAACAAACAACAACACAAAATGGGTCTTAGGCAGCTGACATAAAGTTGTTGGCAGAATTGTGTTCCTTTTCTGTGGACCACAGAGGAGACTGCTTTCTTTCCTTTTCCACCCTCTACAGGCAGCCAGCCTTTGGAGGAATGGTTGCTGACTATATCTTTCCATTTTCAAAGTCAGTGATGAGTGACTGAGCCCTGGACTTACCCTTACACACTCTTCACCTTCTCCTTTCTCTGCTTAAGGACTCCTGTATACACCGAGCTAAGAAATACCTTTATTCTAAAAGCAGTTGGTTAGTTGATCAATATGAATTTCATACCCATTTAATTTTTTTCCTTGTCATGTAATATAACATTCATGAGATCCACATGTGAAAGGGCCAGTCTGCCATTCTCCAGGAAAAGCTGATCTCTAGCTCTGTTGGTCAACTCCAAAAGTCTAAGCATGTTCCTGAGAATTCTGATAATCTGGGATATTGTAAAGAGCCTTTTGGTTTAAATGTGACTCCTGGAGCTGAAGTCCTGAGTTCATGTTCGAGTTCTGATACTCAGAAGCAGTGAGAACTAAGCCAATTATTTCCTGACATTTGCCAAGGGGGATAAGGTTAAGAAGAGCAAACACAGGCTGAATATCTCTTCGAGGAAATGATGGACACCAGAAGTGTTTGGGATTGTTTTTATTTTTACTTTGAAATACTTGGAATGGTATTCAAGCCCAACATAATTAATTTATGTTTTACATATACTTTCTATGCATACTTTGAAGGGAATTTTAGAGATATTTTTATTTTTTGTGACTGAAACAAAATATCATGGTATGGGATTTTCTATGTGTGCTCTCCTTGGTCAGTGCTCAAAATGTTTCAGGTTTTGTAGCTTTGCGTTAGAGATGCTCAGTATGAACTAACTGATCACGTGTCAGACACCATTCAAGGTCCCTTTATGTGTATTTTTTCACTTATTGTCCAAAACAAAACCCTGAGCCAGTTTCCACTAGTGTCCCCGTCTTATAAAAGTGGAAATAAAGAAACTGATGATGAGTAAGTTGCTTAACTTCACATAGTCAATAGTGGCAGATCAGGGCCAACACAAGAGCACTGCCTTTCCACAGTCCTACTTCCAATTACCAATCCTTCACAGTCACTGGCAGACTATGCTACTCTCTCTTCCTGTGATAAAACACCAAGGCAAATTATAGAAGAAAGAGATTATTTGGCTTACAGCTCCAGAGGGATTAGAGTCCATCATGGTAGGGAGGCATGGTGGCAGAATCAGACAGAGTAGAAGTTGAGGGCTCACATCTTCAGTCACAGGAAGCAGAAAGAGGAACTGGAATGGGACAGGGTTACTCACTCTCAAAGCCAGCCCCAGTGATGGGCTTCCTCCAGCAAGCCACAGCTCCTAAACTTTCATGAACAGTGCCACCAACTGGGGACAACAAAGAGCTCAAATATTTGGAGCCTATGTGGGACATTAATTCACACTACCACATTCCACTTCCTGACCCCCATAGGCTTAAGACCATATCATGATGCAAAATGCATTTAGTCCAACTTTAGCATAGTCTTTAATCATCTCAACACTGTTTAGAAGTCCAGATTCCAAATGGTCTCTTCTGAGACTCAAGGCAATCTCTTAATTGTAAGTCCCTGCAAAATCAAAAAACAAATTATATACTTTCAACATAGAATGGAACCAAAAATACGTTACTAGTCCAAACGGGAGGAATGGGGCATACTGAGGAAATACCAGACCAAAACAAAACTAAAAACCAGCAGAGCAAGCACTAACTTCTGGAGCCCCATGTCGATGTCTGGGACTTTAGTTCCAAAGGGCTTAGCTGGCTCAGCCCCTCCAGCTTTGCTACATGCGACATACAACTCTCTTGGGCTGGGTCCACTCCCTGTGTGCAGCTCTCCTTGGCAGAAGTCTCAGGGGTCTGATGTCTCCAACATCTTGGGGTCTCCACTGCCACCCAGGCCGCACTTTTACAATTCCATGCAATGACTTCCACTTGGTCTCCCAGGGCCTTCTTTATGCTGGGTCTTCTCAGCAAGGCCACATCTCCTAAACCTCCATGAACAGTGCCACCAACTGGGAACAATGTGTTCAAATACTTAAAGCCTATGGGGAAATAGTCATTCAAATCACCACAGGGACTAAATGAATTAATATTTATTTTACGTTTAGAACTGTGCCTGGAGTATTTTAGACCTTAAATGTTATCTAATGGTTTTACAGTAAATTCTATTTTGTGTGTATTCTGTTTATGTCTATCTGTTTGTATGTGTGGTGTATGCACATGCACATGTGACATCTACATGTGCGAGTGGTGTGTGTGTTCATATATGGAAAGGTTAGAGTTGTCACATGTGTTTCTCTACCCCTTAACTTTTTCAGAGAGAAACTCTCACTGAACTTGGAGCTCCCTGATTGAGCAAAACTAGCTGGCCAGTAAGTCAGTCCTGTCTCTGCTACACCCTGACTTTTTATTCTTTTTAAATATCTTTATTATTTTTATTGTATTTATATGAGCATATTCCCTGCATGTGTGTAAGTGCACCCATGCTGTGCAGTGCCTGTGGAGATCAGAAGAAGGTATTGGATCCCCTTGAACTGGAGTTATAGGCAGTTGTTAGCCACCATGTGGGTATTGGAAATTGAACCTGGGTCTTCTGCAAGAGCTGTCAGTGCTCTAGACTAGGCTGTCCTTTATCTCATAGAGATCCACGTGCCTCTGCCTCCTGAGTTCTGGGATTTATACCACGCCTGGATATCCAGGCCCTCTTTTTATAATTATTCTGAACTCATATGCTCCACAAGAGAAATTTATTTAGGTCACATTTTGTCTATCCTTTAACCAACATGAGCATCATTGTATTATTTCCTTATTTATCCATGTCTTCAAACTTCTATGTCTAATCTTTAAGTCATTTCCTCAGTTTTTACTTTCAACCTACAGCTAATTTTGGAATTCTTTCATCTAAAACCATTCTGAGAACCTGCAGACACTCATGGGATCTTCTCCCCATCCTAGCCTTGACTTGTGTTCAGCTTTACATGAATTCTCACCTACAGACTAAGATTCTCTTCAATGCACACAACCCACTGCAGAGCTTAAAAACAGTATCTCACACAGTTCTTAAGGGCTCCTCTGTAATAGATCAGCCTTCTGGCCTGGTTAATGATCACATTCTTCTTTCCTTACCATGATAAAAGAATTTATAAAATCCTGTCCTAAATGGAGCATTTAACTCATATTTTTAAGAATTTTGGTCAAAGTCTGTCACAACTGTTGTCTGGCTACAGACATTAGACTGAGAATTAGCATCTCCATCTGTACAATGGGATGTAATTATTGGTGTAAAGTTACTTAAGCACCAAATGAGACAATACGTTTGAAACCAATTCAAAGAAGTGAAGTACTTTTCAAATGTAGACAGCCCCGGATATTGGTTGTAGTCGAGTCAAAATTTTATGAGTTAGTTTTGTGTATAATCTAAAGAACATAACTGTATAAAAATGATAATTCTACCATTGCGATTGCCTTATTTTTCTCTCATGCTATGGTATAAACAGAAATAGACTATGAATCCAGATCCAAGAATTAATTTTCTGAGGCTTGTTTCTGGCCCTCAATCGATATACCTACCAGAAAAGTCAGAAAAACTAAGTAAGATCATGCATGTGGCTAGCTGTCAGACTAGAGCTTAGTTAAGTACTCATTAAATATCCATCATCATCACTATCAGCATCAGTTGAGACAGGAAGATGCAGGGATAAAACAAAAACTGTTCCACTTGGAATAGAGTCTAAATTCTGTTGTATCACCACGTCTTTTTCCATAGGTCTCCCTTTGTCAGGCCATTCTTTGATTCCTTTTTCTTTGCCTGTAGAAGAGGCTACTAGTGATGGAATTTGCATTACCCAAACAGAAAGGTCTATGAAGAATTTAAAAATTCCACCAGAAGCAATTTTTCAATATTTTTTTCTGTTTTGCCAGATTATTTAGGTCTCACTTGGCCTTTCCTAATATATATATATATTTTGGTTTGGTTTTGAAGCAGATCTTACTATGTAGCCCAGACTGGCCTAGAACTCATGGTTCTCCTATGTCTGCATTCTCAGTGCTAGCACTGCAGGCATCTGCCACCATGCCTGGCTCAGTTTTCCCTAAATGTAAAGCCAACTTTCAGACAGAATCAAAACTGAGGCATAAGCAATAAAGGAGAATATAAGGAATTAAGTATACTTAAAGGGTTAAGGTTAAAGATGAGAATTATCTAGTGCTGCAATACATAGGAAAATTCTATATAGGAGTCCCGTCCTATGCATTGTAGAAGAGGAGGCAAAGAGGAAAGATTGTAAGAGTCAGTGCTGGTTCATGATTACAGAGAGGTAGAGGCTTCCAGGCCATTGGAGGCTTGCTCATGTGAGCCTGTAGCAGCGGTGGCATAGAGTTCATTAGCTCAATGAAACAGGGGCCCAAAGGAGAAGTAAGAAAAGGGTGGCAGGCCAGGACTAGATTGAGAACTATTTGAGACTGATTGCTGCTGGGTAAGGGAGAGTATGACTTACATATGACTACTGGATGGGCTGACTAGACTCCAGGGGACACATTTACACTGAAGGATACTTGGGTATAAACACCTGAATGAATAGGACTCAGCATGTATGGCAGAGTGCCTAGAGTTCGGTGGAGGGATAGGGGGCGGCATGGATTGGGGAGGAATGTCTGGATTTGAGTGGGATGTTGTGTGCAATTTAAAAAGTTCAATTAAAAAAATTTTTTAAATAAAGGAAAATTCTAGAAAAGCCTGTCTTAATGGAGTCTATCACACAAAATTTTATCCATTCATCTCTCTACTTAATTATCCATCAATGAATTTCCCAATCCATTAATTTCTTTCTTCTCTATCATCATTTAGTTAGCACTAGGCACAGTGAGGTCCTGGGGAAAACAGAGTTACAAGGTATACTACTTGCTCAGGGCCTAGTTCCCACATGAACTGATTGGAGTGTGACTAGACTGAACGAGTACCTATGCACATGTATGGAGTAAGAAAATATCTTAAGGGTTGGCAAGATGGCTCAGTAGGTAAAGGCACTTACTTGCAGCCTAGATGACCTGACCTTGATTTCCAGACTCCCATTGGTAGAAGAGAGAGTCAACTCCTACCATTTGTCTTCTGACCTCCACAAGCACAGTGGCACTCCCTCCTCTCACAAATAAGCAAAAGCAATAAAATATTTTAAAGACAATATATTAAGAAGACATAGCCCCAATAAATATTCTTATAGATTTCTCTGTAGCACAATTTATCTGTTTCTTCATTCAAAGATGAAACAGAGATTCATTGGACTTATGATATATGTTGACATGCTGCTGGCCTTTGCAGATGCAAGTAAACTAGATCCAATTCTACTCTTATGGCATGAACACTCTGACAGGAAATGAATATTAATGAAATTTTTGCAAAAGTACAACTGAAATCTGAGGATAAATAAGAAAAGGGGAGATATGCTCATTCGAGACAGAAAAGTGAGATGGAGACGTGAGAAGAGAATGACACGGACCGTGTCAAGGCCCAAGACTGGAAGAAAGCAGATGTGGGACTATGTAGAGCCGAGCTGAGCACATTAAGGTTATTTTTATCTTAAGAACAATGGGATAATTGAGGCGTATAGAGCAGCGGGAAGCCCTGATTGGACTTGAATTTTGAAATCATCTTGTTGACTCCAGTATAGAGAATGAATTGGGGTGGGGAAGGCTGGAACTCAGGGGAGAGTTAGGAGGCATTGCAATCTTCTGGAGAAGGGTGGTTGTCATTAGGACTGTAGGGTGGGAATGGAAGCTGTGGGTTCAGTAAGAAATATCTGAAAGATAAAATTAATAGGATTTGTAATTGATTGGTATGGTGGATGTGAACAGAGACAAGTGACGATCAAGTTTTACTACTGGTTTAGTCAAGACAGAAAAGAGAAATCTGGATGAATAATGTTGTTTTCAGTGTCTTTCCCTTTATTCTGTCCCTTATCCCTGCTCAGTGCAGTTTTCCTCTCCTGTAATTTTTAGTTTCTGGACTTCTCAAATATTCAGTCATGATGTCTCTCTCTCTCTCTCTCTCTCTCTCTCTCTCTCTCTCTCATCTCTATCTCTCACCCTCCCTCCTTCCTCCTTCCCTCTTCTTCTCCCTCTTTTCCTCTCTCCCTCATCCCTCTCTTCCTTCCTTCTTCTTCCCCTTCCTGAAATATTTTCTCATGATTTGATGATATATTTCAGTCCTGCCCCTTGTAGAGAGGAAATGGGAAGAGAAAGCTTGTCCTTGGATTCTGGACCTTTGGGGCCATTTTCTTACCTCAATTACTGACTTGAGATCAAGGATGGTTTTGTAATGTTGGGATATTTGACATCTAGAGATACTTTTGATCTTCACAGCTGAGGGGATGGAGTGCAGAATTTGGCTACTGGTATCTAGTGTAGAGGAGGGTTATGTTTATTATCGTCCCTCAATGCATAGGATAATTTTCTATAACACAGAACTCTCTGGCCCCAAATGTCAACATTGCCAAGGTTAACAAATTATGTCTAGCTGTTAACTCTTCATAAAATTGGCCAAATAGAAAAATACTGCAGGAGCTATCTAGACTGTCTTATGAATTCAAACTATATTTTAAAAGCTAAATTTAAAACTATAACAAAGGATTCAGATCTGGGGTTATGGCATACCAAGATCTATTCTGGTTAAAAGGCGTTGGGAGAAAGAACCAGCAATGTTACATTTCTGAATTGAAAGTGACGCAAGGTCAAAATATATTTATATTTTAACCAGGCAAAAATTTAATTTAGTGCCAAATCAATTAGTTGATTAGATTTTCCATGAGATGGGTTTCAGGCCCAAATGGACTGCAATGCTGATCTTTGGGACCAATGAAGAAAAAAAGTCTGTCACAAGGATGGGGCAGGGAGGAAATATCAAATAATTAAAAGTTTCTGTAACTAATTTAATGTATTACAGCAATAAGGGTGAGATCTAAACTCCTTAACACAAGGGAACAAGAAGGAAAACTTGGCATGTATTTCCCAGCTCATCCTGTGTGTGTATAGCTTGCAGCACATATGGTCCTGTAACCAGGGCTGCGGCAGAACGGAAGCCTCTAGTACCATGTGTGTGGAAATCCTGCCCCTTGTAGAGAGGAAAGGGGGAGAGAAAGCTTGTCCTTGGATTCTGGACCTTTGGGGCCATTTTCTTCCTGGCTCTATATCAGCTCTTGTCTGCTCCAGATGGTATTTTTAACTTATTGTATTTTGTCTTTAATGCAATCATCTTGGGGATTTTAATTGCTTATTTCCAATACTAATTTCCATTCCTGTGAATACAGAGGAAGTAGATTTGCTTCCCTTTCAATAACACAAAAAGAAAACAATTTTGAAAACTACTCAGCATGAATAGTGTTTAGTTTCCCAATGAAAGGTCTGCACTGTGTCAAATATACGCACCTGTATGCATATGCATGTGTTTAAGATTCCGTATTTGGATTTCTGGGGGTTGTTGGAAGGAAATGTATCATATGAAGCTAAGCTGTTATTATTTGTTTAATAGTGTGAGACTTGGAGGGACCTTTTCTTTTCTTAACCATTAGGTGAAACTCTGGCTATACTTTCTTCCATATTAAGATAAAATAGTTAAGACTAGTAAAGATTAGGACATGAAGGAAGGGCAGGTTTAAGGCAAAGCAGTGTGGAGACTTTAGGGATTTTACTGTAAAGGCACTTTCAGGTAAAAGAGGAAGAGGAACGAAACAGGTGCCCACTGGAAGCATCTCTTCTCCAGTGCTCTTGACTCTGTATGCTCTCTTCCATTACTGTGTCCATTCAGCTAGGGAAGCACCACACAGTAATAACCACTGACATCCTGTAATTCAGCATCTGGAGCTAGGCTCAGGCCATTTATAGTATCTTCTCTCCTGTTGCCATCTCAAACCTCAGCAGCTGCTTCAAATCACACGGATGTCCATCCCACTCGCAGTTTTAGGGCTCAGTTCTTATTTCTTTTGAATAAATCAGGGCAATTATCACAAAGCTTTTCTGTTTTTAGATTCCCCAGCCCCACATGCACTTATTTTTGTAATCAGATCCTCTATGTTCCTCTAGCCACAAATATGCTATCATGGCACTACCTCTGGAATTCTTTGCACTCTAACTTCTCATGCTTTGACTCTCGCCTGTCCTTCATCTAGCTACGATCTCAAACTAAACACTCCGCTCTGACCTTTACCTTGGTCTTCCTAAATCTCCCTCTTCCCCAGGGCTGTGTGAGAGAAGATTCTCTCTCCTCTCCTCACTGTTGTCGGGAGTCGGGGCTTCCCATCTATGATGCAGCTGTTCTTACTCAAGCTGCCAGTGGCCTTGTAACTGTTGAATTGTGTGGGCCTGCACAAGTGCTCATCCTTAAAGTCTTTACTGTTTGACACTGCTGATCCCATAACCTCTATTGTTTCTTCTTTTCCAAAGGACAATATGGGCTGTTCCTGGTACCTTTCTCTTTTTCTGTCTATTCTAGTCTATCTGTGAGTTCTTACTCTTCTGCCCTTGACCTACTTCTATTTTGTCTTCATACTCTAGTCAGTTTCAATGGCACTATTGAAGAATACTAAAATCTGCATGACTTTGAATTTCACATCTTGGTCTCACCGTCCCAATTCTCTTTTGAACTTAATATTCATGGAACACTTTGAATGTCTCTATTGGAGACCTACCACATCTAACCTAAGTCGAAGTTCACTATTTTAATCAAATATTTATACTTTCTTTCTTCAATGTAGATGTTACTCATCTCCCTGTATTTTGAACTTAATAGAGCCCAAATCCACTAAACACATGGAGGCAGCTCAAATTCTTTTGCCTTTGCCAACATCTGTTTCTCCAATTCTGCTTATTTTTCAGATATTTCTTGAAGAGAACCCTTTATTTATCCCTACAAACACTACCATAGTTCATGGACTTCATAGGTTGAAATTAATTCATTAACTAATTTAAAACACCCTGCTCTTCCAAAGGAAAGGGAAACTGTCACTGAACCATCTTTAGAGTCAAACTGCCGTCATTCCCTAGGTCTTTAGCATACTAAACTGACCCCACAGACGTTAGAGTTTTTACGCTTTTCCCAATGGAGAGAGCCAGTTCCTTAAAATAAATTCATGTCATATATATAAGACAGTACACATGATTCTGTTTCTTAGAACTTTTACTAATATAGGTCTCTTATTTCATTGCTTTAGAAGGGAGAGCTAAAAGATCCTTTCTTTTTGTTCCTTAATAAACTTGAAAATTTCCCTTTTATATTATTTTATTTTTTACCTCAATTAATTAAACTTATTACATTTATTGTGTCTCTGTGTCGATGCTTGTGTCTGTGCACATGTGCTACAGTGTGTGTGTGTGTGTGTGTGTGTGTGTGTGTGTGTGTGTAGATCAGAAGACAACTTAAGAGAGTCAGTTCTTTCCTTCTATCATGTGGGCCCCAAAGCCTCAAACTCAGGTTGTCAGGCTTGGACACAAGCACCTGCCCACTAAGCCATTTCATTGGCCCATTGCTTTTATTTTATTATTATTTGTTGAGACAGGATTTTATGTATCTAGGGCTGACCTTGAACTTGTTATCTAGCTGAGGATGATCTTGAGCTTCTAATCTTCCTGCCTCCACTTCCTGAGTGTTGGAATTACAGTTGTATACCACCACATCCAGTTTGTATACTGCTAGAGATGGAATCTATGGTTTTGTGCTAGTCCAGCACTCTACTCTGAGCTGCACCATCAGTGTCCACCACTTTATTTTCTAAAAGATCTGCTGAAATGCTCTCAGCTATAAATTTAATCATTCTACCATAATGAAATCGATATCTTCTCATAAACAAAAAATACCTGGCAAAATAAGTCTTCAACTATTCTATGGCCAATCTTTCTTTTGCATTTTTAAAGGTCCACTATCTTCCTAACTACCTAGAAAGGCCAGGAGGTAAAGCTTCATCATACCTAGACTAAGTATGCTTAGTTACCTCTCTGTTTTCATTGAAAACATTGTAAATGATAAATATTTAACATATATTTCCCTTTTCAAGGTAACTTCTTCTTTCTATTCTTCATTTACATCTCTATTCAAATTTACCTTCCTCAGAAAAGCTTTCTTTAAATCTTAATAAATCAAGGTTTGCCTGCAGTCTCTTTTTTTTTTTTTTTTTTTTTTTTTTTTGCATCTGCCAGACCTTATGCATTTTCATCATAGAAGGTATCAAGTCAGAAGCAAGTTTCGCTGGATAGTTTTAGTTGTCAACATAACACACCTGGGTAGAGGGAGCCTCAATTGGGGAATTTCCTCCGTTAGACTGTCCTGCAGCCATGTCTGTAGGGTATTTTCTTTATGAGTGATGTGGGAGGGCTTAGCCCACTGTAGGCAGTGCCACTTCTGGGTAGGTTGTTCTGTATTGTATAAGAAAGCAAGCTGAGTAGGGGCCAAGGGTGCAAGCCAGCAAGCAGCGTTCCTCCATGGCCTCTGCTCCAGCTCCTGCCTCCAGGTTCCCGCCCGGGGTTCCTGTGGTGGGCTCCCTGATGAACTGTGATCTGGGAGTTATAAGCCAAATAAACTCTTTCCTCCCTATGTTGGTATGGGTTGGAGTATTTTGTCATAGCAATTGAAGGCAAACTAGAATAGAAATTGATACCAGGAGCAGAATATTGCAGTGACAGACATGACCTTGGTGTTTTGCGGAGGATTGTGGAAGCTTTTGGAACTTTGGGCTGGAAAAGCCATTGAGTGCTTAGAGTTTGTTGCTGTAGAGCTTGAAAGGGTTATGCTGAAAGAGTTGTAGATGATGGAGGCCTGGCTTGTGAAGTTTCAAAGGGAAGTAGAGACTATCAGGGCTGTTTGTGTGATATCTTGAATTGAGAAGCTGTGGGTTATGGTTGGCTGGGGCTGAAGAGTCAGCTGTGATTAAGAAGAGACCAGAAGTGCAGCCATGTCAAGTTCAGTGCCTACCCTACTGATGGCAGGCACTGGCCCAAAAGGCTGCCGTAGAAATACTGTGACTCATGGGCCCTGTGCCCTTTGCCTGGACTCAGGGATAAATTAGGTCACAGATATCAAGAAAAAAAAAAAAAGAAAGAAAGAAAAAGAAAAAGGAGACCAGAACCACTGAAGTGAAACCTTTGCTTAACTGGGACAATTGATGATGGTTAGCTGGGGCTGAAACGTAGGCTGCAAGTAACAAGTGACCAGCATCATTGTGGTGAAATCTGGGAGGTATTTCCTCAGGGTCAGCGCATAGAAGCTGTGATACAGAAGGAACCCAAGCCTCCATCTCAAGCTGGAAGTAGGACTTGTTACTGTCTAATAGTCTCCTGCATGGTTCTGGTGTTGAAAGTGTGAAGGGGTCACAGAGAGCAACTGAGGCTTGGCACCCTGAGAGGCCAGTAAAGGCCATTGGTGAAAGTGCAGCCTCAGTTGCAGGAAGGTCCCAGGTTTGAAGGGGTCATGGGGAGAATCTGAGGCTTTGTATTCCAAGAGGCCAGAAGATGTCATTGGTGAAGGTGGAGTCTCAGTTTCAATAGAGACACCAGTTTTTTGGAGATGCCAGGTCTATAGGATGACCAACAAGGGCAGCAACAAGTATGGAATGGAGCCAGACTAGGTCTGTGGGACAAGCTGTGTGTGCTGTGGATGGCAGAGCTAGAGAAGTGGAGCTGCCAGAACCCTTTGGAGCCCAGAAGACCGTGAGTGGATCCCAGATGTCCAGCCTTGAACTGCTTTGCTGGACTTAGGTTTTGCTTAGGTGTGCCCAATTCTTCCCTTTTGAAATAAGACAGTGCTTCTTTTGGATTTTATAGGCGCCCATGTTTAAGAGATTTTTTAAAAAGTGACTATGGACTTTTAAGGGTTTGGACTTTTTAAGGACTGTGGGGTTTTTAAGGTTGTACTGTCTTATGTTGTGATACTGTTAACATTGTATTTTGGGGACAAGAAATGGAAAGGTTGTGGTATAATAGTAGTGTGTTTGTGTTTCAAGTTGACAATTGTGCTTGTTAGTTGTTAACTTGACACACCTGGGTAGAGGGAGCCTCAATTGGGAAACTGCCTCAGTTGGACTGGCCTGTGACAAGACTGTTGTGTATTTTCTTGATTTGTGAGGGATACAGGAGGGTCCAGCCCACTGCAGGCCGTGCCACCTCTGGGCAGATTGTTCTGTATTATATAAGAAGTCAGGCTGAGCAGGGGCCAGGGAGCAGGCCAGTAAGCAGCATTCCTCCATGGCCTGTGCTCCAGCTCCCGCCTTCAGATTCCTGCCCCGAGTTCCTGTGATGGATTCCCTGATGAACTGTGACCCAGGAGATATAAGCCAAATAAATCCTTTCCTCCGCAAGTTGGTATTGGTCAGAGTGTTTTTTCACAGCAATGGAAAACAAACTAGGACAGAAAGTTGGTATTGGTCAGAGTGTTTTTTCACAGCAATTGAAGGCAAACTAGAACACAAGTTAATCAGTTTTACTCATTTACATCTTTACTTTTCTCTGATTGGGTTGTAAGCTCCATGAAACCCGAGTTCTTTTTCACTTTTGCATCATGGCAGTGAGATGGATAAGTGGGAGCAGGACACCCTGTTTTCATTGTAGCCTTGTATTCTTTATTTAGCTTGTTTTTCTCACAGAGGGATTCATGGCAGTTTCAAAAGCTATAAGCACAACCTACCAGGGTTACATAAATAGATAAGGAAATTGTCACAGCTGTTTCTGTTGCCTTAAGAAGGACTCAGATCCCTATGATAGCTGTTTAGAACCATGATGGGGTCACTGTGAAGAACACAGGCATAAGAGGTGCTTTACAACCCACGTAGACTCTTCTTTTCTCCCTAGAACTTTGCCCTAAACACCCTGGTGAGCAGAACCAGGGTTACAGTGAACCTTGAGTCTATTTGAAGATGAGTCTCAATAGCAACAATATGAGTTTCCTTTCTTCTAGGATCTATTTTGGAGTCCTCCTAAGCCCTCCAAAGCAGGCAACATCCCAAGCTGAGGACACCACTTATCACACCAGTTTCTTGGGGATATGATGGAACAAAGATGAGATGGGAAGCCGAGTGGCATGGAAGAAAAGCTTTTGTCTTAGATTTGCATTGCTGTGACAAATGCTTAAGATATACTTAACATAAATAAATTAAAAGGAGGAAAACTTATCTTGGCTTGTGGTTTCAGAGATGTCAGCCTCCAGTCAGCTATGGGCTTGTGGATAGGCAGAGTACCACGGCAGTAGGAACCATGTGTGGAAGAGACTGCTTACCTTATGGTGGCTAAGAAACAGAGAAAGAAAGATTGGGAGAAACCCAGACAAAATAAGACAAAAAGATATCACCCCTGTGACCTTCAGGTAGGCTTCACCACCTAAGGTTTCCATAGTGCCATCAGCTTCTAAGGAATATTTACATATTTAAATCCTAACACCTTGTTTTATTTGTCCTATTTAATTCCTTCACCAACACTTCTACTCCCCTTTGCCAATGTGGTAGGGCAGCTTATTTGATTTACTTAACCCTAGAATTTATTTTACCTTGGGCTACAGATGATTCATAACATATGATGGTTTGACTGCTGATATTTTGACTGTGTGGTGGTGTGGAAGGGACACATGCTTAGACGTACTTAGAACTGTGAGGTAGCACAATGCTTTCTCAACACTGAGCACTGCAAGTCAGCCTCAGCTCCCAGTCAGCCACTGCATCAGTAGGTTAAAGGGACAGTGTTCTAAAGTGTATTACAGAATACATGAAAAGCTATGACTTTGGTAGGTTAGATGTATTAAATGTATTTTTGACACAACAGTATTTTCAACCAACACGATGATTAAAGAGCAGTTATATTTCTGAGTTCCCTTTTCCTGGGGAAGATTAAGGACTCAAGAGTGTCTATGGAATGGAGCTGATGGTGACTGACATATGACAGACCACATGTGTTAGTGACAGAGGTCTTTAAGCAAGGAGGAAAAGAAACAATTGTAAGAATATGAAATAAAGCTGGTGGGCAGTGATCAAACAAGTGTTTATGTGAAGTTCCGAACTTCCTGGTAGTCAAAAGAAAGAAAGAAACAATTCCCTTTATAAGAATCAAAATAAATCCCTGTATTGTAATGTCAGCACAGTCATTAAAAAGAAATACAGGTCTTCCTAGAACTGAGACCATTCAAGATGGTGTCTCAATATGTTATCAAGAGACCTGTGTGATATTTATGTAGCATGTTCTCAATCACATGACCTTAGTACGTTTCCTAAAACATGAATCCTGCTCGCTGTGCTGCAAATCAGTGAAATCAATTCCAGAAGGGCTGTTTTCTTTAGCCAAGGTATGATCTAGTACAATCTAGTACAATCTAGTACAGTCCATGTGCTTTTATAACTAATAATTCACCCAAGTCACTCTTAAAAGAGTTTATGGGTTTTATGTTTTTTTAATTTTTAATTATTTCTATCAGGGAAATATAATTACTAGAGATCATTTAGGAGCCCCACCCCGACCCCTTTTCTGAAACCGTCTTGGATCTTCCCTTGCTAAGTGTCAGTCAATCAGACCCTAACCTTGTAACCTATCCAACAGCTAATTAAACTAAAGAAAGACCTGGATCAAAAGAACCCCCTTGGCAGGCTAAGCTGAACTAAAAAGCTTCTTACCACTAAGAAATGAAACAAACAAAACAAATCCTGCTATAATGATTAATTCTAGAATTAATCTACAAAAGGTAGAGTGCTTGTTCTAGTCTGCCAAACCACAGGCACACCAGTGTTACCACGGCAACAGGAGCCCTAACCCTTGAGGAGGAAGCCAGTGTCCACACTTTCTTGCTGCACTGCCTATCTCTTGTCAAAGTGAAACAGAAAGATATAGTCCCCATTTCCTAAAGCCTTATCCCTCTCATTTCCCATGCAGCCATATTTTCATACCTGTCCTCTTGGACATCCTTCTTAAGAAAATGACAGGAGAATCTAGGCATTGTCACATTCCTGATGTTACCGATACAAAGGCAGGAGCTGCAGTAAACAACTAGCTGCCTTAAGGATCATATGTGTGATGTCATACAATAATATTTACACTGTTAGTTGTATCACACTTATGAAAATGCAAATGAAACACTGAAATGGCATCTTTAAGAGTACCTCATGCACTCTGAGAGGCACTACCTCCAGTTCCTGAAGGAATTAATTGGCACCCCACTCTCAAGGAAGCAGGGTGTCAAGCTTTAGCCTGAGCCTTTGAGGATTAAGTTGGCAGTTGGCAGTAGCAGGAGACCTGGGAAAATCAATACCTCAGCAATTACCTCCATAGCTTGAAAGCACTGGGGATCCCATTTCATGCTACAGACCAGCAGCTCCATTTCCCAAGCAATGATCATTCGGCTCCTACTGCCTGGATCTGAAAAGCACTAGCATCTTTGCAGAAGAGCCCACAAGGGCCCCTATTGTCCTACAAGATGGCGGTGAAGAAGCATGCCGCAAGAGTGGTCCCTGACCAGAATCAGAGCCTGCTCTGTCAGGAAGCAGTACCTCTGTAAGCCATGACAGTAAGGAAGATGCTTCCTGGTTTCCCAAATACAATCTGTCTGAAAGTCATGCCTCTGAGTATGCTAAGCATTTCTCCAAGCTGGCTGGCTTCAAGGGCAGCTACGGTGCACTGGAGCGCACCCTTGACTGAGCTGAAAGACATGCAGTGCTAAACAGACCCAAACTGACACCTCTGCTCTGTTCCCAGAACACTTCATTCAGCAAACCAGACAGTACCCAAGTTAGCTCCCCCTGTAGTCCAAGATTCTTATGGAACAGGCCTGGAGTATCAGATGGTTCCTTAGACCCTTCCAATTGTCAGTTTCACAAGTTAAGTCAAACTAGAAACACACTTCTGACATTGAAATGTTCTTAATGTTCTGTTTTTCTTAAATTCCCTTTCTGGTTTGACTCTGGGATGGGCTGGGTTACACCGGATTAGAGAGGGTCTATGGTGAGCATACCATGTCTATTCCTTTAGGGCGGCTGGATGTGGAAGGTTTTGGTAATATTTTAGTAGAAATACCAGAGTTCACGCTACTTGTCATCACAAATGCCAATGATCAGAAACAGAAATCGAATCTTTAAGTTGTTCTCTATTCAGAGAGTTGTGCACCTTGCAAGTGCATCAGGTTCACACATGAGACAACTACCGTTTCTCTCAAACCAGCTGGTTATACAGAGAGGGTAAAGAAAGATAGTCAAGGATTCCAGAATTCTGTCTTGTCCATCTGGCCAAGTGTTTTACCATCATCCTTGAGATTCATAGTGTCAACGTCCCTCACCTCATCATCTATCAGGATATCTGGGTTTGGACACCCTCAAGGACGCTGTTTGGTTAGTGTCAGTATCAAGCCAGCATTCCTTCAGGAACCACCTGGATGGAAGCTCAGAACAAGCAAATCATTAGCAATGGGCACATGCTGAGCTATTTACAATGTGTGCATGTAGATTCCTACCTGCAGCATGGCATATAAATGTGTCCTTATGATATAGAATCTAAAAGTGGCCTTATCCATCCCTCTGGTGTCCAACAATCCCAGAACACTGATGCGATCTGAGGGGGGCATGGGATGGGGTGAAGGAATGGGAGCATAATTAAGACATGTCTAGATCTCTCAAAATTTGAATATAACTTTCCTGGTGGGGAATTTCTGTTTTAGTTTACTCTGAACTCTGTCATGAAGAAATCAACAAAAAGTGCTTAAATGACTGTCTCAAACATCTGAAACTATGACTTTTTCATTTGCTAAATATGAAATGGGACAATGAAGGAACTCTTTCCCTTATATTAATGTTGAGATTGGACTTCAAGGATTAGTTAACAATAAATTGAAAGACTATGTTTTTAATGAGAAGGAAGTCTGTCACAGAAAGGACCTTGCACAGGGCATGTAAGAATGAAAGAGGTTCTACAGTCTAGGAGAAAGGCAGATACTGAGAGAGGCTGACTAAAATTTTCTCAATTCCAGAAGCAGGATCATGGTATAGCGGTCAAATCACACCTTCATGCTAAATGAAACTGAGAGGGCTTTTTGTTAATGGAGGTGCTGCTTTCCTTTCTCTCTCACTCTCTCTCTCTCTCCCCTTCCCTCCCTCCCCCTCCCTCCCCCTTCCCTCTCCCTTCCCCTCTTTCTTTCTTTCTTTCTTTCTTTCTTTCTTTCTTTCTTTCTTCTTTCTTTCTTCTTTCTTT
This sequence comes from Nannospalax galili, assembly GCF_000622305.1. NCBI lineage: Eukaryota > Metazoa > Chordata > Mammalia > Rodentia > Spalacidae > Nannospalax > Nannospalax galili. The sequence continues at coordinate 4,706,127 of NW_008332644.1, read as the reverse complement.
CTTTCTTTTGGCATTGATACCAAACAGCCCCAACTGTGACCAGAGCCCTGAAACAGGGAAATAACAGACATAACAGAAATAACAGGAAACACTGGATAATCTGTCAGGAAGACATTCTGCTTCTGTTCATGGGAGACAAAGCAACAGAGAGATTGAAACACATTATTTGGATGGAGCAAAGTGTTAGCCGCTTTACAGCCATATCACTCTTTTTAGGAAAAAAAGAGTCTTGTGCAGGAAGGTAGTTTAATTTAAATGATAATGGATGATGGCTCTTCAGATAGTCCATCTTCAAACTGAGATTTTAAAAGATTTGTTTGGGTTTGTGAAATAGCGGTGAAATGCCTTGGAAAATGCTCTATGTTTCGCTAAATTTAAGCTTACAGAGTTCAAAAGTACATTTCTACACAAACATGTGCCATGTGAGATGGGCAGTCACCGTCTATGGCTCTGCAAAATACTTTGGGAGAAAGTGCTACCATAAGAAGATCACAGATGTGCTGGATAGCTTTAGTGTCAACTTGACACACCTGGGTTGAGGGAGCCTCAATCGGGGAATTGCCTCTATTGGTCTGGCCTGCGGCCATGTCTGAAGAGCATCTTCTTGATGAGTGATGTGGGAGGGCCCAGCCCACTATGGGTGGTGCTACCCCTGGGCAGGTGGGCCTGTGTTGCATAAGAAAGCAGGCTGAGCAGGGGCCAGGGGAGCAAGACAGTAAGCGGCGTTCCTCCATGGCCTGTGCTCCAGCTCCTGCTTCCAGGTTCCTGCCCTGAGTTCCTATGGTGGGATCCCTGATGAACTACAACCTGGGAGATGTAAGACAAATAAACCCTTTCCTCCCCAAGTTGGTATTGGTCAGAATATTTTGTCACAGCAATGAAGAAACAAACTAGGACAACAGTCAAACCTAAGAAAGGAAACCCAAGAGAAGTCATGTGCCATGTGAGATGGGCAGTCACTGTCTATAGTTCTGTAAAATACTTTGGGAAAAAGTGCTACCATAAGAAGATCACAGTCAAACCTAAGAAAGGAAACCCTAGAGAAGTCATGTCAGAAGAAAGCAAAACCTTCCTCTTATTGTAGTCAGAGGGAATTCATGACACAGTCTGCACTCTGGAGCTTGCACTGCTGTGACACACCTTAGAACCTGCTTGTTTGGTGAGGCTGGGCACATCATTTGGCTCCCACAGCTAATGGCTATGAATTTGAAAAAAAAATGGCCAGTAATATGTTTGACCCAGAACTACTGTGTGGATTAAATGGGATCAAGGATAAAATTTTTCTATTTAGAAGTTTCCGTGTCTTCAGGGGGGTGACTTCCAGGACAGTTCCAGCTCCATTGCTCCAAATCCTGTGTCTGAAGTATGTTCTGTCTTCAGCAGTAGGGTCTTACCTTCAAGTTCTGGGAGGCAGTCAAGGACTGTGGCAATACCCTCTGTAAATTTTGGGAGTCTCTTGGCTAACGACTCAAAGGGAGGCTTCCCTTGTCTGGTACTGTTTCTTGGTAGATAGCCTTCAAATATACACATGGACTGCCGTGTGAAGATATCGTATGTGTAGTTTTTCAGTGGGTTTTTTTTTTTTAACAAGCTAAGCATTATTTATCTCTCCTCTCTCTATCCCTGTCTAACCCTCTTTCTCCCTCCCCAGTTAAAGTACTCCCATTTCCCCCACTTTACCCTTCATAATGCCTGTCTCCTATGGTCCCCCCTCTCTTGATCTTCATCTTTCCCTTTACCTGCATAGTTCCTTATACAACTCTCCTCTCTCATTTAAATACCACTATTTTTCCAATTTTCCCCTTGATAACAGCAGCCTCCTACTCATCTTCTCTCTCAAGCTCTTTCTTTCCCTTTACCTCCCTGATTCCATTCCATTTTCCTGGCTCTTGCATTTACATCAGGATATATACTTACTTATAAAGATTTGGTGCTAAGATTAACAAATGAGAGAGAATATATGTCATTTGTTTTTCTGTGTCTGTTACTTCACTTGGTAGAATTAGTAAATGGATGGTTCCATATGCATCAGTTTACCTGCAAATTTCACGATTTTGTCTTTACCACTGAGTAGAACTCCATCTGTGCAATGTACCACATTTTCATTATCCACTCATCAGTCAAGGGACACCTGGGTTGCTTTCATTTCTTAGCTATTGTGAAAAAAAAAACATGGATGTACAAGTACCTCTGAAATAGGATGAGCTTATGGGAAGCACTTTATATTCAATCCATAATATTTCACCCCAGGCTCCCCCATAGACTTATTGTCATCTCATGATGCAAAACACATTTAGTTTGGCTTCAGAAGCCCCATAGGCTTTATCAGTCTCCACAGTCCGAAAGTCTGGAGTCTTTTCTGAGACTCAAAGAACTCTCTTAACTGACAATGTGTAAAATGAAATAAAACAAATTACGCACTTCCAATACATAATAACAGAATATACATTATCATTACGAAAGGGAGGAATGAGGACATTGCAAAGAAAGCCTGGACTAAGGCAAAACCAAAACCCAGCAGGGAAAATATCAAATCCTGTCACTCTATGTCCAGTGTCTGGGGCTTTAGTTCCAAGGACTTCTGCCCCTCCAGCTTTGTTGCTTCCAAGGTGTATCCCTCTTAGGCTGTTTCTACTCCCTATATACAGCCCACCTGGACAGACATCCCATGGCACTTGAATCTCCACCTTCTTGGGGTCTCTGTTGCAACCAGGCTTCATCTTCAGTTTCATGCAATGGTTTCTCACAGCATCCTACCAGTGACTCCAACCCTGCTCTGTGTTTCCTTGCCCCCACAGCTCTCTGAAATCATAGAGTAAGAATCCATGATCCTCTACATCTTGTGTCTTTCTTGTTTTCAAAACCAGCACCAAGGATATGACTCTACCAAGTTCTGCTGACACTTTGGGATGAAGCCTGACTCTTTTGGACCATAATTGCATCTAATTGCTGAACCTTGTGAAAAGCTCCCCTAGGTAGCTTATTCCTATGGTAAGGAAACACCTTAGCCTCTCTTCTTTCACAATTTGTAGCCTTAGCTGATGGGGTCTTGCCCTCAGTGTACCTTTCTTTTTCCAGTGCAGAGAAAGAGGATTCTCTAATTATGCTAACCTCTCTAAGAACTACAGGTCATGTTCAGGATATGACTTGACTGGAACCTTAAACTTCCTCATGTTCTTCTTTCCAAACATCACATTGCTGGTTTCTTTCTGCTCCATTGTTGCTTTTCCTTGCTGTAGATCTGCCTAAAGGTAATCAGTAATAACCATGACACATACTCAATGTTATGCTGTCCAAAATGATGAAATCCACATGGTCAGGTTTATCATAAGGATACCTCCACTTCCCAGTACCAATTTCATGTTGTTTATCTGCTGCTGTGGTAAAATGCCCTAACCAAAAGCAACTTAGGGAAGGAGGGCCTTGTTTCAGTTTATAGTTACAGAGGAATAGAGTCCATCATGGTGGGGGAAGACATGACAATGATCACAGAAAGTATGGCAGGAGGAGCCAGAAGCTGGCTGGTAAGATTTCATCAGCACATAGGGAACAGAGAGGTGGCACTGGAGGGGGGCAAGCTATAAAGCTTCGAAGGCTGCCTCAGTGACGTACTTCTTTGAAGAAGGCTCTACCTCCTACAGGTTATATAACCTTCCCAAATAGTGCCACTAACTGGGGATGAGCTGTTTAAGTACCTGAGCCTTGGTACTTTGAATGAGATGTTTCTCATTCAAACTGCCATAAGCAGAGAACAGTTAAAAAAAATAAACTGTGAATAAAGATGCTTCATGAGAACTTATGATCTTGCAACCCAAGCAACAATTATAAGAAGGGATATTAGAATACCACATGGTGTGGTGAGAGAAATGGGTGGGGGTGATAGGGGATAAAGGTTTGAGTAATGATGGGACAGAGAAGTGGGGGAAAGGAAGGCTAGATGGTGAGTGACTAGAACTAAAGATGTAGGATACTTCCTTATGAAACTTTGCTACTGTGGCTCAGAAATATTGAAAAAAATGTTTGCCATTCTTAGTCACTAGGGAAATGCAAATTCAAACCACTTTACTTCATTTTACCTCAGTCAGAATGGCTAAAATAGAAAAGAAAAGAAAAGAAAAGAAATAAAATCAAATGCTGGCATGGATGCGAGGAAGGGGAAATACTTATTCATTGCTGCTGGGCACAAATTTGTGCAGCTATTATGGAAATTAGTGTGGAGGTTCCTCAAAAATCTAGAAGTATATCTACTGTAGGATCCAGCTGTGTCATTCCTGATACTATCTCCAATGGACTCTATATCCTACCAAACAGATACCTGCTCATCCATGTTTGCTGCCACTCCATTTACAGGAAAAACCCAGATGTCCCTCAACTGATGAATGGATAATGAAAACTGTGGTATACACAATGGAATACTGTTCAGCTATTGAAAAACGAAATTATGAAATTTGTAGGTAAATGGATGAAGCTAGACACCATCATCCTGAGCGAGGTAACCCAGATGCAGAAAGACAAATGTGATGTGCTTTTTCCTCATGTGTGAATGATTGTTTTGAACCTTTAGGTATATGTGTTTCATTTGGAATACCTATTGAGCTCAGGAAACTAGTAAGGGACATGGTGTGTGTGTAGGGGGTTCAATTGAGAAGAGATTGAATGCAATGATATAAAGGAAGAAATTAGAAAAACAGAACAGGAAGGGTTAAATGGGGGAGGAAGATGTGAGGATAAGACAGAGGGGGATATCTGAAGATGGATAACTAACACTAAAGGCCTTTTGAAAAAGTCATATGTAAACTTTCTACTGTAGATATATAGATATATAAAGAGTTTAAGGACTAGAGAGATGGCTCAGCAGTGAAAAGCACCAGTTGCCCTTCGAGAGGGCCCAGGTTTGATTCCCAGCCAACAATCGTCAGTAATTCCAGTTCCAGGAGATTTGACAACCTCTTCCTTTCTATGTTGGCATTGCATCCAAGAGAACACTTACATGCACAGAAAACATTCAAACATATAAAATAAAAATTAAAAAATTTTAGAAAGATTTTAGATGGAATTACTCTCTAATGAGGATACAATGGCCCTACTAAACACCACTATTAAATAAAAAGCCTAGTGCCAAGAATGAGTTACCTCTTTTGGAGTTGCTGGCCAGGAGGTTCCCATTGGCTCCCAAATGCTACTGGCTAGTGCCATTGTTCTTGGCTACCCTCTAGAATTTGCAGTAAGACCACATTGTTGAAGACAGTGCAATCAGTCATAGAACATAAAAAAATCAAGCTGATTCCAACCTAGACCTGGAACCTTTATCCAAACTGGCCAGTTTCACAGTGATGGAAGGTGCTGTACAAACTGTGGCAAGAGAAAAGTAATCATAAATCTTACACATCTGTGAATCCAATGACATGCATTAACAAGTGGCCTAGCAAAACATGCCCATTAATGCAACAGTGGCATGAATATTTTTAAAACCTCAACCTTCTGTAAATTTTCAAATATGTTTTTATATTTAATAAGATAAATTTTTGACCCACTCACAGGTCAGTCTGTAGTTGGAAAAACATTGATTTCTTTCTGTCAATGGAAGTGCTTTCTGATCCAGTTGGGCAGGAAATACCTCTTCTTGGAGTCGGGTGTTAGTTTTTATGTAGATGTTTGCTTGCTTCTCTCTTCAGGGTAACCTTGTTTGAATCCTTCATTGATTATAGATCAGAGGAGGTTCCCCCCTATCAGACTAGGACTTTTATAGAATTTGGGGTTAGACCAAGTATTGCTATAGTAAAATTTGCTGAACAACTAGTTAAAACAACATGTTTTGAAAATATTGAAGTCTTGCCTTGTGGTAAGAGGACAGCTTAGGAAAGCCACAGACTTGCCAAAGATCCAGGAAGATTCATGCAAGGTGTGAAGCTGAAGGGTTTTATTGTGCCTAGGATGTGAATCTGCTAGAGTAGCAAAGACAAAAATCCACCTCATTGACTACCTGAAATACTTGTTCCATGAGGATGAAAAAAGAGGATCTGATGATGCCAGCAAAGTCCCCTGCCATTATACAATTCTCTAAATTCCCTTACTCTACCTGAGATATCATGTCTACAAAGTGAGAACTGGCCAGCCTCATTCCAGTAATCTCAGAGAAAGCACTATCACTATCTAAAACAGTTTCCAGTATATGAGGAAGTGATTATTAAAGAATAAAGTCATAAAGTTTAAGAGCTCAACATACTTTTCAAATCAATACCCTTGAAAGGATTTTGTTGGGTATTTGGAAATGGAGTAGAGATTGTCTTGGAGTTACATTTGGTCTTAGAGGTCTTACTTGGAAGGTACATTGGTATCATATTAGGTCATTCTCTTGGAAGCTCCAATTCCAGCTTCGTTTGTTGTATTTGCAATAAGAAACATTTTAGAGCACAAACTGTTTTAAGCTCCATTCTTCCCTATTCAGCTACTGTCCTTCAGATTCCCTGTTCACATTCCCCCTCCTGTTGTAACACCTGCATTATGGTATGCATAATCTTTCATGGCCAAGAGTCCTTGGGATTTTGAAAGAAATCTTTTCACAAATCCTTGTAATAACCTTTCCAGGAATGCTTCTTAGCAAACTTCTAAATTGACTCTGTGTCTCAAAACCCAATAGAACAGTTCCTTATATCGCATCACGTCTAGCTCCATAGGCCAAGAGAGTTTTGCTCACCTCTTTCTGTGTTCCTTCTTACTGATTTTTCGTTTTCACCAATTTCCATTCTAGACCACAACAACACAAACTTCTCGGGTGCATTACTGTGCTCACCAAGGACTGATCACACTGTGAAGCACATCTGTTTCTATTTGTGCCTTCCTTGTTAACAAATTAACTAGAAATGCATCTCATAAACTTGGAAGGAGTTTTAACTCTTATCTTCCATATTTAAGGAACCAGCCTAGTTTAAAAAACTGGTGGAGCACACCTTTAATCCCAGTACTCAGGAGGCAAAGGCAGGTGGATCTCTGTGAGTTCGAGGCCAGCCTGGTCTACATAGTGAGTTCCAGGACAGCTGGGGCAGCAGGGAGACCCTGTCTCAAAAAGACCAAAAAAAAAATTTTAATCACCATCAGACTTTAAACCAAGACATATTGCCTATAACCTCGTGTTCTGTCCCTACACCACATGGATTCTGCTCAAACTCAACTTTCTTATCTGTATCGTTAATGGCTTTCTTCACTTCTATTCTGTAATCTACCCTTTCTGCTCAGAACACCCACAGTTCTTCCTTGCTCTACATTATCAATTCAACTGTTAGCTAGGTCTTTGAATTTTCACTAGATTATAAGTTTTCTGTTACTACCACATAATTTGACATATAGTAATTCTTAAAAACATTATGCCAGAACTTTGGACACAGGGGCAAGAGGAGCTACATACATAGCAAGTTCATCACAAAATAACTGAAAAATATCTCTAATATTTGGGTCCAATTTCTTAAGAAAGAATGGTTAAAAGGAAGGTGGACAGGGAGGACAGCTGCAAAATGATGACTTCCAAGCATGACATGGCTGACATACACATGAACTCATAGAAGCTGTTACATGCACAAGACCTCACAAGATTAGCCAATTGATATTTCAATGTGTGTGATGGAGGGGGTCCCAAGGCCCTACCCCCAGCTCAGGAGCTATCTGAAGCTAATGGCAGTTGAGGGAGTGTCACTCTAGGATCACTCTTGGGGACAAGGCCTTTGGTAGTTGCCCATGTTCTAATGGATAGCCCACATGCGTGCACATATGGGCCACATTAATTGGACTCAGGGGATTATTAACAACAATAACAACAACAAAAAGAGGACAAGAACTTGGGAGGGAGATGGGGTGCAGCACAGTGGGGGAGGTGGAGAGAAATGGTGATGGAATGATATAATCAAAATACATTCTATAAATGTATAGCATTTTCAAAGAATAAATGGACATTATTTAAAAAGGAACCATTGTTGTGAAGTTTACAAGTATACTAAGAGACTTCGGAACTAAGACCTGTCTTTCTCCGATTCTGACATATTCAGTTTAATTTCTTTTCCATTTTAACAGTTTTCTCATCTGAAACACCATTATTGATATGCTGGGCTTTTTTCTAAATTTTATCTTTTAAATTTAATTTTTGCTATTTTCCAAAACTCTTCCCACTCACCCCCTCCCAATTAATGTATTCTCATAGAGTCTGATTTGTGTCCCCAAATGTTCTTCTGTATAGATCCATCCACTGGGGCCACCAAGAATCCAAGCTCTGTAAGACACTGCCTTTTCCCCTCCCAGCAGCCGTGAAGTGCCAAAAGTTCCTTAGGTTGGATTGGGATTTCTGCCCACTATCTCACATCTATGTTGGGAATTTTTCTGGTTTGAGCTTGCATAGAACTTGTGCATGATGTCATCATCGCTGTGAGATCATATGAGTAGCTGACCTGCTGTCTGGAAGACTTTCCTTGTGGTCATCCACCACCTCTGGCTCTTAGAATCTTTTCCTCTCCTCTTCCACAATGATCTCTGAGCCTTAGGAGGCAGAGGTTTGAAATAGATGTCCTAATCAGGGAAAAACACTCTGTGGCCTCTTGATCTCTGCACACTGGCCAGTTGTGGGTTTCTGTGTTAATCACCATCTGCCGTATAAGGAAACTTCTCTGGTGAGAGTTGAGAGATGCATTCATCCTATGTGGAGAAGCTGCATTGAAGATGGGTCACTTTGCAATAAATGTCTCACAGACGCTTAAAAAAATAATTTATTAAGAATTTCATACATGCATATGTTTTGATCAAATCCATGCCCACTCCCTCCCCTCCACTCCTCCCATATATCCCCATCACTTTTTTCTGATAACTTCATGTACTCCTCCTCCTCCTCCTCCTCTTCTTCATTTTTTTGTGGGTTTTTTGTTTTTATTTTTGTTTTTTTTGAGACAGGGTCTCTTTGTAGCCCAGCTTTTGTATGGGGCTTTTTGCTACTTTAACATTCATGCCCTCTGAAGAGGTAACCCTAAAATCTTCTAAGGATCAGATAAAAGCTCCCAAACATGTTCAACATTTTTGGCCTTTGGAATGGAGTATATTGCTAAGAGGCCCAAGGACACTTTGAGTTTTAGCCAAGAAACTGCCTACTTTTCTTTGGGGTCTTTTTTTACCCTAACTGCCTAGCCAATCCCTACCTCCTATTCTTATCACACCATCCTCTAAAGGGGTTACCCAAATTGCCAATAGGGAATAAGGACGCAGACTGCTCTAGCTTCTTCCATGCTGAACAGGGACGCAAGGCAATTGGAGTACCCCTTCAGTGGGTCTATCTAAAAGACTCCCAACTTGCAGAACTTTCATCTCTAAGAGGAAAAGAAAGTCCTTGAATTGTGCAAAGGAGATGTGAATGAGAAGTAAAGGCAAGAATAATTAGCATTACAAGTTCGAGACAGGGAACTAGAAAAAAGTCAGAACAGGGCAATTTTCAAATGTTCATATGAGAGTTCATTGGAATTTCTTGACAAAGCCTTCCAAAAGCATCCCTCTATTGGGTTCCTCCTCATTTTTTTAATCTTCCAAAGCTGGACTTTAAAGTGGTGTATTCAGGATTTGCTTTCAGGCACTTTGATAGCTGTTGGAGTATTTAGAATCAGTGTCAGTTCCTTCTCAAAGGCTTCTAGATAGAGGGAGAAAACAAATCTATCCATCATTTTAGAACAATAGCTGATTGTCTCTCTTAGTTACAGGTGGGCACTACAGTATTGGAGACCAAGATTTGATGTCTGACATCTGAGCAGCACTTTCTGGTTAGGAACAAAATCATCAATGAGAAATAATTGTCTAAATAACTTTTTCTATAGACGTAAGCCTAATGTCTGCTAAGTGTAATCCTTTGAATTCTTAAAGAAATACACTGATGACTTTACTCTTTGGTTATACTTTCCTTTTGGGTATTTAAGACCACACAGTTAGCCCAAATAAATCAATTTATTTTTACACTTAAGGTCATTTGAGGATCTGTTCCTCAGGGGTCACACGGGCTTGGGAGGAACTCCTGGCTCCTTTCTTTTACCAGTTCCATCTATGTGAAGATAAGTCAAAGGTCCTGCTCAACCATGTCTGGCTTCACTTGGAAGCATAAATGAGATGTTTCCTCTGAGTTGACCCTCCTCTTTGTAGACTGGACACTGGTTCAAGTCCATCTCATGGGGTCTCCATGTCCTCCCTGAACAAGAGGACAGGTGACTCACCACAGTAACAAGACATTTTGAGAGATGTTCCATAGTCCCCTGGAATTTAATTGACCTTGGAGGGCAAGGGGCAAAAACTCTCCTTTAAGGCCCTCTGGGCTTCTCTAAGTCTGCCTTCTAACTTTTTTTTTACTTGTCTATGCATTGTCATTATTGACTTGAATTCTGAATGTATTGATGTAGATTCTGGATTGGGTACACTATTGCACATAATGAACAATCCCGGAAAGCACAGAAAAGGTTTATTTCTTGCAGTTGGATGCACTGCAAGCAGACTTCTTTGTAACTGTGACTCAGAAACAGTCTCCTTTGATCTTGTCATTCTTCCATATTTAATACAGTCTTCAGAGTTGCATTATCAACAAAGACAAAAAGCACGAAACTGCACCCAGGATGCTTTGTGTCCAGACTCCAAAGTAATCTCCTTCAACTTTACTTAACATTCCAGTCTCACTTTAAGGAGATCCAGGAAATGTGGATCTTCTTATGTGCCCAGGAAAAGAAAATGCAACTGGTACGTGTACAGCCAGACTCTACCACATTTATTCAATTCTTTCTTGAAGCATAATGATTGTCTCTCACTTTATATAGTATGTGATTTTAATACCTTTACTGTATAATGTACACAATTTTGAATTTCAGTATTTTTTGGTTAAGTATGTGTCACTTCCAGTTTAATAAGCTGTTTTCATTTTAAGATTGCTATTTCTTTATCTTTTTGAGGATTCTAAAAAAAGTAATTTTAAACAATTTAGTATTTTCTCTGTTATTTCTATTACCTTACATGTCACTTGGCCTATTTTTATATTTACCAATTGTTCTTTATTGACTTTTAAAATTAATGTTATAATTTTATATGAAAGCTAATTACATATTAAAATGTTCTCATTTCTTATCTCAATCAAAAACACACTACTATCTAAAATCATTAACACACTGATCTTAAAATTAGTCTAGAAATAGTTAAGAACCAATATTTCAAAAACAAGATAGAACAGACAACAGCCTCCAGAATACACTGAAAGTATATTATTTGCACAGGAATGTGCTACTTAGATGAACGAGGGAGAGCTGACATGTCTAAAACATTTCTTCACACAAGTTGTTTTGTTTGTCAAATTTGTATTTTCATGATTTCATAAAAGATATTTTTTAAATAGGTCTTATTGTTTTAATTTTTAATGACTATTTCACAGTGGATAGTTATTCTTTTGATAAGCATTGATAAGTTTCAATGGTATGTTACTTTTGTTTGTTTCTAGAAGTTGTTGTGGAAAATCAGTTGACTTTGTATCTTGACCATATTTCCAGCAGTCTTGATGAAGTCACTTTTTACATTTTACTTATTATTGGTGTATATTTACTGTACACCATGTTGGGTTTCATAGGTACATTTTCATTCAAGTGCCTCATGTACTTTGAACATATTTATCCCATAGTACTCTTCCCTTTCTCTACCCTCCTGCTGGTCTCATTCCTTCCTAAAGAACATTTCTCTTCTGCCTTCACAACGATGAGAAAAAACATGAGGTTGGCCTGAGTTTGACCTATTTTGCTTAATACAATCTAAAATTGTAGCATTCACCTGGAAACAATGTAAGTTAATTCTTTTTTATGGCTGAACAAAGCTTCATTGTGAATATCCACCATGCTGTCTTTATCCGTTCATTTGTTGAGTCCTAGGCTGATGCTATAACTTAGTTATTACAAATAGTGCTGTCATAAACATGGATGTGGCACGATTTCTCTGACATGCTGACCTGGAATCTATTACATATATTCCCAGGAATGGAATAGCTGAATCATACGCATTCTATTTTTAGATTTTTGAGGAATGTCCACACTACTTTCGTTCTTGGCTAGACTAATACACATTATCACAACAATGTATAAAGTTTCCCTTTTTCTGCATATTTTCCAGCATTTTTCATTTCTTTTCTTAATGAGAGGCATTCTGACTGGGGTAAGATTGGCTTTCAGTGTATGTTTTATTTACAATTAACTGACAGTCAGTGATATTGAACATTTTTTCATATGTGTTTTGGCCATTTATTCTCAACTGTTGAAAACTACCTGTTCATTTCATTAGTCCATTTATTGACTGGATTGTTTGGTATTTGACATTTAATTTTTACAGTTTGTTATATGGTCTAGATATAAATACTCTGTCAGACATAAAGCTATCAACCTCAAAACAATCTCAGAATTTCAGAGGCTGAAGCAAGGATACCTACAGTCATTTGTCAGCCTATGCCCTTTGAATAAGTAAGCCTGTCCAAAGAGTAGTGAGAGTCTCAGACTAAAAAAAAATGTGACTCACAAAATTGAAATTAGATATTGAAGGAGATGCTAACATTAAAGGAAGTGGAATTGGCTGTGGGGTGCATAGCCTGTCTACACAGTCACCTACCTGAAGGCAGGTACTACTAGCATGGACACTCCTGCAAAGTTTCTCTGTGTCATCTTGCTTTTGCTTCTCTGTCTAGTTAGACTGGCATCTATCAATGACAACAGAACATTCTTCAATTTCATGTCTTGTGTTTTTGTCCCCAAACTAGAGGCTATCATTTGTGAATCAGGCATCAGGTGATGTTACTCTAGATATTTTCAGCCTCTAGCCATTGTACAGGGTTTCTGTGAACTTCCCATGGACATGCCTTAGACTCTGATATCTTTAGCGCCTTGCCACTGCTCCTCTGTCTTCCAGGGGACTAGTGAGTTTAACCTTACTGTGTGGTTCAGAAAAGATTTCTACAACATAGAGCACTGTTTCTGACTCCTCTGCTAGAGGGAATCTGCAGTCTAGGTTTATATTTTAGACCCCTGACACTTGGTTTAGGTCACAAAAGTGCAGTTCAGGGAGGAACCTTTGCCTGTAAAGCTGACTGCACTGGCTGTGAAGATGTGCCTTTAAAATGACTTCATGCCACTGTTCCAGTCCCTAAAATAGAGGGTTTTTCTCCAGCTCCTTTATACTAAGTGGACCCAAAGATTACTGACTGATTGTACTTTATATCTGCTCAATGATGGGTGCATCTTTGGTTGTGTTTTGAGTCTTTATTCCTCTGTTTCCCTTTTAGCCCCTACCACATCCCTGTCAGCAAGGCTACATGAGTAGAGCTTTTAAAAATCTCTCTCCCTTTTTTATCTTACTCTTTCTCCTTTAAAATTATTATTTGGTATTAACAGTAGAATGCAAATTTTCTGAGGCTCTCTTTTATTTTAAGATGTATCTCCAAGTCTATACAGTTACTCACTTGCACTGGGAGCAAAGCACTCTGTGCTTGAGGCTGAGCCCTCCAGAATAGAATCTGAACACCTTTTCCTTCTGTTTTACTTTCTGAGTTTCCTTTCTTTGATACTGAACTTGTGTGTTTTTCCACTCTCATGCACTCTGTAGGATAGCTACTCTTCAACTGTCCCTTGTTTATTCCCTGCAGACTCTAGTAGTTGGTATATATGTGTCACCTACCAACCCAAAGTTTTTAAAAATCACCTTTCAACACTAACATTGCTTCTGGAATTTTCATGTGTATTGTCAGCCGACTGTGAGTGCTGGCAGCTGTAAGTCTTCATTCTGGCCTTTCTGCCTGTATTTCCTCTTCTCCACTTTCTCTTTTCTTTTTGACCTCTTCCTTCTCCTCCCTCTTCTTCCTTCTTGACTAGAATAGTATTGAATAGTATGAACAGTAAGATATGTTTTCTTTCTGGTTACAGAGACAGATTTTTTCATATTTCACTACTAAGTATAATGTCTTCTATAAGCTTCATCATATACACTCTCATATTTCACTAAGTTCGAAAGAAAGCAGGGAGATTTTCTTCAGAGACTCATTTGAGAAGAGAATTCTTTGAAAATTAAGAGTCGCATTATTTGGGGCTAGGTATTACTCCAAGTGTTTTGTTTCTACTAAATAATTGAATAATGGTAATCAAGGTAGATTATGTTAATGTAAATGACATAGAGCTAAAAACCTGGGACCAGTAGAAATGAAGTAACTTGTCCTAGATGTTGTAAGTTGAAAGACTGAGATCTCCATGAGGAACTCCTTCTCCATGTTTACAACTCCCATGTGATACCAGGGTTCCCATAGTCCTCCAATGGAGGGTTAACCTAGGAAATCAATTGTTTTGATGGTTGGTTTTCTTCAACTTGACACAAACTAGAGACACTGGAAGGAGGGATCATCAACTGAGGAATTTCCTCGACCAGACTGGCCTGTGGGCATATCTATTGGGTGTTTTCTTGATTACTGGGTGATGTGGGAGTGTTCAGTCCACTGTGGGAGGGTCCAGTCCACTGTGGGCGGTGCCATCTCGTGAAGGGGGCCTGAGCTGTATAAGAAAAATAACTCAGCAAGCCAGAAGGAGAAAGCCAGTAAACAGCATTCCTCTATGGTCTCTTCTTCAGCTCCTGCATCCAGGTTCCTGTCTTGAGTTCCTACCCTCAGTGGTGGACTGTGCTTTGGAAGTGTAAGATAAAATAAAACTTTTCCTCTCCCAGTTGTTTTATTGGATTTTTTTTTAGGCCTGAGCTGTATAAGAAAAATAACTCAGCAAGCCAGAAGGAGAAAGCCAGTAAACAGCATTCCTCTATGGTCTCTTCTTCAGCTCCTGCATCCAGGTTCCTGTCTTGAGTTCCTACCCTCAGTGGTGGACTGTGCTTTGGAAGTGTAAGATAAAATAAAACTTTTCCTCTCCCAGTTGTTTTATTGGATTTTTTTTTAAATCACAACAATACAAAGCAAATAGGACAGAAGTTGCTACCAGAGAGTGAGCTATTGCTTTGATAGACCTGTCCACGTTGTTTTGGGGAGGAATGGGGATGTCTTTGGAACTTTGAAATGGAGTCATTGAGTGCTCAGAGCTTAGTAAGCTGTTCTGTGGGAGTTTGGAGAAAAGTAGGTAACGGAAGCCTGGCTTGTGAAATTTCAGATGGAAGTTTCAAAGTCTCTCCAAGACTCTCTCAGGGCTGTTTGTGTGATACTAAGAAGCTATAGAAGTGAAACCTTTTGTGCTTTACTGGGAGAATAGATACTATTCAGCTGGGGCTGAAAAATGAACTGTGATTAACAAGAAACTAGCATAATTGAGGGGAAATCTGGGAAGTGTTTCCCTAAGGTCAGTGCACAGAAGCTGTAGTCCAGAGATTTCAAGGCTACATCTCAATCTAGAAGCAGAACTTGGTAATGTGCAAGAATCTCCTACATGACACTAGTTTTGACAGCATGAAAGCTGCAGAATTGAAGATATTGTGAAGAGAACCTGAAACTTGGCACAATGTGAAGCCAGGAGAGGCTATTGGCAAAGGTACAGCCTCAGTGGCAGTAGAGACCTCAGCACACTGGAGATGCCAGAACAGTGGGAAGGCCACCAAGGACAGTGGCAGGTGTGGAGTGGAGCTGGTCTGAGCCTGTGAGACAAGTCAAGTGTATTGTACATGGCAGAGGCAGAGATGTGGAGCTGCCCAAGCTTTGCGAGGCCCAGAAGATTGTAAGTCCCATGCTGAGCTGTGCTGCTGGGCTTTGGTTTTGTTTAAGTATGTCCTGCTTCTTCCCTCTTTGTAAGGCAGTATGTAAATTGTTTTGGATATTAAAGATGCCTACAGTAAAGATAATTTGGTATGTTAAATAGACTTTGAGCTTTTAAAGCATTTTAGCTTTTCAAAGACTCTATGGCTTTTAAAGTTGTACTGTGGTCTATATTGTGATGTTAACATGAGATATAAGGGAGCAACAAGATATGAAGAATTATGGTTTAATAGTGATGTGGTTTTGTGTCAAGTTGACAAGGGATCAGTTGTGCTGATTTGTTTTTGTGAGTTTGACACAAGCCAGAGACTCCTGGAAGGAGGGAATCTCAGCTGAAAATTTTCCTCCATCAGGTTGGCTAGTGGCCATGTCTGTGGGCATTTTCTTGATTATTGAGTGATGTGGGAGAGCCCTGCCAACTGTGGGAAGTGCCATGTCTGGATGGATATTCCTGGGTTGTATAAGAAAGCAGACTGAGAAAGGGGGTAAGCCAGTAAGCAGCAGTCCTCCATGGTCTCAGCTTCAGTTCCTGCCTCTAGGTTTTCTCCTTGAGCTCCTGCCTTAGCTTTCCTTGATGATGGACTGTAAGCTGTAAGGTGAAACAAACCCTTTTCTTCCCAAGATGTTTTTGATCAGTTTTATCACAGTAATAGATGATGAACTAGAACAATTACAGTAACCTGTAGACATCGAGAGAGGTACAAAATAGTCATGCCATGAATACCAGTTCTTGTACCTTATTTAATTCTGAGTCATAAAAAGGCACATATTCCAAATTTGAAGACTTCATTTGAGTTGACTGTATTATAGCATTTTCTCTTGGGCTGTGAGAAAAGAACAATCATGAACTGAGTCCAAGGAAGCAAGTTATCTAAGTCTCTAAAACTTCCTGACTCAGAGCTAGCAATACACTTTCCTTCCTTCATCTGGTACTTTATCCTGAACGCAGTGTCAAGTCATGAGTCAGGACACATGTCATCTTATCAGTTTCACAGTAAGAAAATTTCATCTTCCCCACCCAGGCTCTAGCCAGTTGCAGCCTGATAATAAGATGATATTTAAATGGTGATAAGTCAACAAATTTCAAAATATTTCACTAAAATGAAATAGAGAAATCATAACCCCCCTTAAATATTCTTAAAGATGTTCCTTGCTATCTTGTGTCTGTTAAATGCCCAGTTTCAATGCTTTTCCAGTGGTCCTCTAAGAGGACGTCAGTCATATGTATGCCTACTCCCTGCATTTACATCTCTCATTTTGCATGTACTGACTTCCATGTCTTCAATCTGTGCAGCTTGAGCAGGTGGTGCTTTGTATCCCATTGCCTATCACAGACGCCTAAATGAATATTAATGAAATGGGAAGATGGACGAATAGATCTGACGAAGACAGCTCCATTTTGGGTCTTCTGTTGACATGGTTCACTTCCATAACCCAGAGTACCAGAGGGGCAAAAGTGCATTAATTTGTCTTTCTGCCTTGGAAATATCATACTTTTTCTTCATACCATGCTCAAATTTCTTCCTGGATTTACCTAACATGCTGCTCAGTAGTCTTTGAAACATGTCTGTCATTCTCTTTTCCTTTCTTGACTTTTTGATTTGCCTTTAGCAAGTGAATGAAAGCATGGAACTGGTTCAAGAGATTTTAAATTCTGATGTGCTGCTAGAAATTACAGGTTATGCCTCGCTATCACTATCTGTAAATACATATTTAAATATTAAAGAAGTCCATGCTTGTATAATTTTAAGGTTTTAAATCAGAAGGAGCAAACTTAAAAAAATCCTGGAGTTGAAGAGATGGCTCAGCAGCTAAGGACCCTTGCTGCTCTTGGAAAGGTCCAGGGTTAAGCTCCCAGCACTAACATTTGGTGGCTCACAAGTCCCTGTCACTCCATTTCCAGGGTATCTGACTTCTGGACTCTGCATACACATGATGCACATATAGATGAGCAGGCACACACATATACACATAAATAAACATACATTCCTAGAACTTGTTTTATTTCCCATCAGAAAGTCTCAGGTTGCATTGCATCTGCTTGACCATTTTGGCTCAACATCTAACGTCCTAAGTTTTGAGCATGAGTAGATAGAGAAAAGGCATCAAGAGAGCCATTCTATTTGCTGCACTTTCAACATAAATATACATAGATATGTGTGTGTATATACATATATATACATAATATGATTAAGTGAAATGTGCATGCAGCTATTGAGAGAGTGCACGTGTATGCTTAGTTGAAACATAGATGGTTTCCTTCATCCAGCTTCAATGTAAAAGCAGCTCTCTAAATTG
Source organism: Nannospalax galili (assembly GCF_000622305.1). NCBI lineage: Eukaryota > Metazoa > Chordata > Mammalia > Rodentia > Spalacidae > Nannospalax > Nannospalax galili. Next base: position 4,688,069 of record NW_008332644.1, on the reverse strand, counting down.
CCTCAGGGTACTTTTCAAATTCCATGTGATATCCAACTGGAATTATGTGGCACTCGTTTTCTAAATTCTGCCAAGAAAAGTGTTGAATTCTCTGTGACATTTACCGTAGCTCTATAGATTTATACTGCTTTTTCCCCTTTTCCCACCTTTATCCACTTTTCAAATGCATATTTCTCCTAGCTCCATCTCCTTGAGTGCTAAATGATTTTGAAATCTTTCATTTTTATTACCAGCCCTCTTTTTTCTCTGTTTTATTTGCCACAGATTTATTTCATAGTCTAAGCTGACTCTTGGCTGTAAAAAAGAGAATACTATTATTTGAGCTGAGATGTCTCATATGTGTTAAGCTTAGCTCACTGATATAAAAAAAATATTTTCCACATGGATAACATATGTACTTAAGCCCTAAAATAAAAGAACCCATTGCATGGGGTCAGAGAGTCTCCTCTTATTTTCCCCACTTAAATATTTCCCTTGACTGTGTTATCCCAACAGGGATTCTCATGCATTAAGTATCTTAGAATCCTTCGGGGAGATTATGAAATCTGAAGAATCACTTGTGTCCAAGTTTCAGAGATTCAGAATCAGGAAGTCTGGGTAGGGACCTGAGAATCTGCCTAAGAACTCCTGATGGCTTGGAGACAGGAGGCCTGGGGATCACATTTTGAAAATACTGACTAGTGCTGGGCAAAAGCCTTAGCCTTTAGCATTTATCAGCTATTCTCCCCCATCCCTCTTTTTTCTCATTGCCTGACGCTGTCTTAAATGTCCACCATCCATCTGGGCCAATCCCGTACCCCTCCAGATACTGCTGTCCTCTTACTGCTTTGTCATCTTTGGATGTGTCAGAATGACCTTTGTTTATAACTCAGGGTGTTTACACTCATCCTTTGGGATCTATTTCCTATCTTCTTTTCTCTGTATAAGTATGGTCGAGCCAGTTAGTTCCTATTTTGTTCAAGAATGAACAACTACTTACTGAAAATCTACAAAAAGCACTAAATATGAACCATCCCAGGAATCTGCTCCATTCCTACAGTAATCACTCCTCTCATTTTACAAATGAGGTTACCAAATGTTGGAGATGCTAAATGACTTTTCCAAAATTATAGTTATTGGGTACTAGGCTAGGAAACCAAATTCATATTTGATACTCTTTCTCCTGCCTACATGACACCTTTTCACTGAGTTTTCTTTCATTTAACTTTATTCATGACTCACTGTGTCTCTAATGCCATTGCACAGTACTTATTCTTTAACAGGTTTTCTTTCTCGTCTATGAGGCGATGTCTTCTTCAAGGTCAGTACCAGGCTGCTTGCCTAGACACAATATATAAGCACTCTGTTCATCTGCCACAGTGGAGAGATGCAAGCCTGCATTCCTGGGCATGTACTATGGTGAATGTTTGTAACTGAAGTCACCTAATATTCATCCCCTCTTGTAATAGCACCCTAATGTGCCAAAGGGAAATTATCTTTTCTCCATTACATTACTTTTGCTGAGCACACAATTCTAAGAACCTCCTTTACACAAAAGGAAAGGGACTCCTGAGTGAGTGACTGAAGGACTGGGGAAGTTTGCAAGTTCATTTACTTTAGTACTGATGGCAATGGAGTCTCAATCAGAGAGCTGAGATGATTCTCTAGCTGTAAAGCTCCCTGCCTCCTGTTTCCTAGAGCTTGTCTGGTTGCCATCTCTTCTCTTTCCCTGACTCTTACCATCCCAGAATCCCTATGAATCTTCCATTCACAGGTAACAAAAATTCTCTTCTATTATAAAGAATATGCTCAATATTCAGAGAAGATATTTTAGCTTCCTTTTATTGCATAATAAAATTTTTCTAGAAGTTATCTTTTCTTCACATATATTTGTGCTTATGCATATTCACATGTATTTGGACACCAGGTGTGTTTATGGGTGCATACACACGTTTGTACCTGTGTTGAGGTCAGAGGTTGATGTCTGATGTTTTCTTCAATTGCTTTCAACTTTATGTTTTAAAGCAAGATCTCTTGCACAATCAGGAGCTTGCTGACCAGCTAGTATAACTAGCCAGCTTGCGCCCCAATTCTCTTGGGATTATATGCATACTACCAAACCCAACCAGTATTTGTGTAGGTCCTGTGGATATGAGCTCCAGATATCATGCTTGCACACTAACTGCTTTACCAGCCAATCCATTTCCCTAGTCCTGCATGGAACAATTTTACAAGAAACTGAAACCATTGGACTAGAACTGAAGACATAAAAATGGATACTTTTAAGATTCTGGCTGGGGATGGAAAGGGGAAGGGAAAAAAAACTCTCATCTGTGATAAGCAATCCTTATAATCAACATGCTTTTACTTATATTTTATCAGACACAAGTCACTTATGATGTCCAGAGACATTATAAATTTGTGATTTACACTTATAACAACAATGGTCATTGACTTATGATATCATTTACCCAGAAGAAATTTTTTAAATGTTAGGAGTTTTTGCCAATAGTTGCTTATTTTCAGATATGATTTGACAAGCCAAGTATTTTCTTGGTACAGAGACTCTGTTGAGGAAACAAAACATTGGAGCACATTTCAAAATAATAATAATGATTAACAGCTTTTGAGATTAACGTACTTTGGAAGACAGCATGGAAAGTACCAGATATGTAGTGTTTTCTTGATGCCTTTAATAATATGAAACTATTTTCAATAAACCTAGTGGGCATCAAGCACTCTTAAAGCAAAGGCTGTTCGTTCTTTCATTCTCTTAACCACACTTTACTGAATAACTCACTATGTGCTGAATTTTGGTAATGCAAAGATGAAGCACACTCCTGCAAAACAATTAAAAACATTATGTAAGTTTAGCTGGGTGAGGAGGATCATTACAGCATGCCCAGCTTGGATAGTTAATAGAACTATTAATGATACTGTTAAATGAATTCATTATCAATACTCCTTCTTTGAGTGTACTACCATATATATATATATATATCACATACATAATTATATATCATATTTTTTTTAATATATATCACATATATAAATAACATGCATATATAAAACATAAGGTAATAGGCACATCAAAAAAAGCTAAATTGTATTTCTGACCCTATTGAAGATTACTGGTGGTGGTTGATGTAAGACAGAAACTTTATAAAGCAAAAGAGAATGATGTAAGAGAATCTGTGTCAGTAAATAATATAGGGTACAAGAATGTAAGAATTCAAAAATGAGAAATTCACACATGCTAACAAGACCATGAAAGACACAGGACACAAAATAAAATAGAAAGAGACAAATCATTGTCATAAGTGGTATGCTGGACAGCTTTAGGTGTCAACTTGACATACCTGATTAAAGGGAACCTAAATTGAGGATTTTGCCTGTGGTCATGTCTATGGAGCATTTTCTTGATTGTTGAGTGAAGTGGGAGGTCCCAGCCTACTGTGGGGGGTGCCACCCCTGGGCAGGTAGTCCTGTATTATATAAGAAAACAGGATGAGCACAGGCCAGGGGAGCAAACCAGTAAGCAGCTATCCTCTTTGGTCTGTGCTCTAGGTTCCTGCCCTTAGTTCCTAACTTGGGCTTTCTCAGTGGTGAGCTGTGACCTTGGAGATGTAAGATAAAATAAATCCTTTCCTCCTCAAGTTGGTTTGATCAGTGTTTTTATCACAGTAATTGAAAGTACTAGGGCATCTGGCAAAAACTTTGTAATAGCTCATATACTTCCACATTCATGCCTTGCAGCTTCTCTCTGAGTTATATTTCCTTAATTCTTACTTCTTCAATATTATATTTTAATATTTATAAAATAGTCATGGACAGTTCAAAAAATAGCATTGTCACACTGTTTTATATTTGAGTCAGTCCTGAGGTTGGAGAAAAGGAGACACAACTGAAAAATTCTTAGTACACAGTTATCTCTACAGTTTTATAAAATGAGTTATCTTAGAAAGGAGAAAAACACAGGGAGAGATTAATTTCAAACAAATTGAATTTAAAGTCATCACAATAGATTAGTAAATGTATATTTCTTGTTCCCATATTTTAACATTAACACTGGGCAATATCCAAGAAAACTGAAAATATTATATATAATTTAGTTTTTATTTCAAAATAACATTTTAATGTTTTCTCTTTCAGGAATCCAAACACAGCAAAGACTGAGCAGCAACTGTAAAACAAGAATCTGATAAGATAAATGGAAAAGTTGGGGAGAATTACAGGGACAAATCCTTTGAAGAAACAAGTCTTGATGTGTGTTGCAGCAAAAATAAATGTTTAAAAGAGGAATACAGTCTACCTTCAACTTTAAAAAATGCATTATATTTTCTAAATGTATTTCTATTTTACTTGAATGAAGACATTATTATTGAAAATGTGTGAGCATTACATGATGCTGCATTATAGCAATGCCTAATAACAACAACCTGATTTTTAGCATCCATTTTGACCAAGAGAGGATCTAAACTGCTCTGTGAATCTTTCTTCAGATTACTCTTGAAACCATTCTCTCAAACCAAGGCCTTATCTCTGTTTTTGAAATTATACATCTAGCATGAATTGGGAAAGGAAAAGTAGAACCTTATCATCAGAAGGATTTTGCCCTTTCTGACCCCTACTGACCTTGAGCAGCACGCATATAGTTCAAACAGATGTTATCAGTTTAGTCCCTGTTTGCAACACAAATGGGATAATCTTTGTTGCTTCCACTACATATCCACTGTTGAAGCATTTGCTGAACATGACATACAAAATACACACACACACACACACACACACACACACACACACACACCACAAACATGCATTCGAACATTGTTCTGAGTCAAGGGCAAGAAAAGGTCATGAGGGTTTAAAACTATATTCCCAGGTCACAGGAAGAACCCAAGTCTAGTTTGTTTTTCATTATAAACAAGCTGAGACAATATTGACAGATTTCAAGACATACAATTAACTTTTGCAGAATTACGTAAAAGCCGGTTGTCCCAAGTATGTCCATAAGTAAAAGTCACTCTCCAAAAACGGAACTATCATCTAATTATAACTAAATAAAGAAAAAAACCACTATAGTCAAATAAGACACAGTGTAATGAAATATCTGTGTCTATTTTAGAAATATTAAAATTTGATGAATGAGCATGTTAGAATGATTTAAATAAAATAACTTCCTAGTATTAAGTTGCAACAAAATAACTGGCATTTTCCCTTAGTAACTCCTATAATAGCCTGGTGTCTAGGGACAACACAGGATTCAGCCAAGACAGACATAAGAATAAATTCCAGATTGTCCCTTGAAAAAGCAATAATTTTGGAACAAGTTACTTGATTTCTCTAAGCTTTAGTTTCTATATCAGGAAAACAAAAATTGCTTCCTCACATGCTATTATAAGGAGAAGAATAACATATCACATATACCTATCTAGCATAGTATTAGAAAATTGTGAAAATAATCAAAATTATCAGCGACTCAGAAAACTGCCTCAACATCCTTACAAAATTTCATACAAAGATACATTTTTCTAAAGAGACTGTGGCTGTGACTTGATATTTAAGGTAGCTCATAGCCTCATGGTTATAGTTTCAACCAGATATATTTTATTTATTTTTAATATATTTTATTGAAATTTTCATAAACAAAATTTGATGGTATTTAGATTCCCTCCCCTGTCCATAATATAATCTCCACGAAGTAGAAGGAAAGTTTTAAAAAGCTTTGTAAATTTTCTCTTTTTTATTTTTAGTAGAGCTAATGTATATTTATGAAGGAAAAGTAGAAGGAACACAGAGTGGGAGGGGATCCAAGGAATGTTACCTACAAAGTACCCACAATACAGCCTCAGGTCAATCATTTACTTTGGGGGCCAGGACTGGGAATGAACCTAGGGCCTCATGCATACAAGGCAAGGATCTTCCTCTGAATCAGAGCCCTAACCGCCAAATTCTCAAATTTAGGATTTGGATACAATTGGCATTCACAAGTGTACATCTCTTTTAGCATATTGGGACTATATAGTTTGATGTGAAAGTAAACATAAATTAAAGGATAAATATTTCCTATATTACCTAATTAATTATTGGGTGTGAGTTTTAGGATTATTTTAAATAGCATTTTATCACTCAAAGTTTATTTAAAATATCATGAGTTCTACTATCTGGATTCAACAAAACTTCTCAAAAAGCAATCTTTTAAAACAAAGACAGTTCAATTATTATTATCATTATTTTTTGATACTGTCTCCCTGTAGCCCTAGCTAGCCTACTAGAACCTTTCTATATAGACAAGACTGGACTGGATTTCACTACGCAGGCTAGGCTGGCCTGGATCTCACAGAGATCCACCTGCCTCTGCCTTCTGAGTGCTGAGATGACAGGTGTGGGCAGCCACACCCAGCTTGGGAGTTCAATGTTAATGCACTAAAACAAATTAACTGCTGTAAACCCGAGTCAGTGGTTCTTTAAAACAAAAACAAAAGTTCCAGTATCTTAAGGTTGTTGTATTGAAATTAAGTGAAATAATACATAAGTATAGAAAGTATGCATGCACAGTAATGGGTTTGTGCCACAGGCTCAAAAGAAGTTGGGATAGCAAATCATTTACTTTCTGAATCCAGAAGAAATCAAGCCTAGAGTCAGGTCTTCTCATAATTAGTAGGTTTCTTTTAGATGCTGTTATGGAATTTTCATATATCACGTGTGTAATAATTATGTTTACACTGTTCTCTTTATGGTAATTTATCAATTATTGGGTTATTTATCTTGGTTTTGTCCTTAGAAGATACTTCTCTATTTTAGTCACCTGGAAGAACAGATTGAAAGATGTAAGACTGTCAGGATGAGTACTATACCAAGATTGAGTTACTGCTTTCTTCACCAAAGGAAGGGATCAATAAAGAAGGGCCTATATTTTACATAAGATTTTCTTAACATTATTTATTTAGGTGTATATCTGTGTGTTTGTATGTGTGTACCTGTATATGTGTGTGGGTGTCATGAAGGTCAGAAGCTGGAGTTACATAGGTGCTGGTAAACGAACTCAAATTAAATATAATGGAGGGCCCATCAGAATAACGGATGACTTTTCAGTGAAGATTATAAAAGCCAGAAGGGTTTGGACCAATGTCCTACACTTCATGAAAGAACACAAATTCTGGCACAGAATAATAACCAGCAAGACAATAAGTTATAACTGAAGGAGAAGGAAAAGTGTTCAATGATAAAAAGATTTAAGGAATTTATGTCTGTGGAACCAGCTCCACAGAGAATGTTCAATGGAATAATTCATTCTGAAGATACAATTAAACACTTTCAAGAGGGCACAAAGAATAAATTATCCCAGAAGAGTCAAACCAAAGAGGGCTAAGAAAACAGCAGCACAACACCAACCTAACAGTAATTAATAAACCTTGGTCAATAATAACCCTGACTATTAAAAGTCTCAACTCCTCCATAAAATGATTAGAAATCAGGATGCACTGATTGGTACCTTTTTTTGTTTCCAAAGAGAGGCAAGTTTTAACACATTTTGACAGAGATAACTTGAAGCAGGTTATATAAAAATATATATACAATGAAGTTGGAATAGGAATAAGAAACCAAAGACAAAAGGATTTGTCAACACGGGATTAACTTTGGTGGAATAATGAAGGTTTTCATTAGCTCCATTCTTTCTTTCTTTTGGAAATTCCTAACAAGTTTATTGGGCACAGAGCATGGGGTGGGGATTTATTTACAGAAGAGTGGATCACCTCTTCCCCCATTTATGGCTGTGTTAGAAAGTCCACACTCAAATATAGATCCTATGACTTCCCAACAGTCACACAAAATGGCAAGAGAGGTGCCTCATGGTGTTCTTGGCTTATATATCCTTATCTCCCCGCCCCCCACCCCAACATGCAGCTAAAGTGGACTTCTTGGGTAGGAGAGGTAACTGAATCCCCCGTTGACTCCTTGTCCAGCACGGGAAGGATAGAGGTGTGACTATAGCTTGCTGGCATAGTGGTCAGAGGACACTTCCAGTAAACACTCTACCCCTTCCTTTGGTTCTTATATTCTTTCCCGCCAACCTCTTCTGCAAAAGTTCCTGAGCTTTTGAGGTGGCAATATGTATGGGGTGATCTTCCTCCCATTGTGGCAAGGCACTGAATTTTCACAAGTTCTCCCTCATTTGTGGATCTTAGCACCAAATCCTTATAAGTGAGGGCATAACTTGATGTAATTGCAGGGACCAGGAATATGGAAGGGAAACAGGGAGGTAAAGGGGTAGAAGGAACCCAAGAGAGAAAAATAGTAGGAGAAAAGTGTTACTAAGGGAGAAATATGCAAAAGGGGGTAGTTAGAGGGGAAGGGGCGAAGGAGGACTGTACAAAGAACTATTGGAATAAAAGAATAAAGTGGCAAAAGAATTCTGATACACAGTAAAAAAGAAAAGTAACTGTTAAAAACAGTAGGAACAAAACAAAACAAAACAAAAAAGCAAAGCAAAACAAAACAATGAAACAACAGAAGGAACCCTATGGGAATGGAAGAAAGCCCTACCAGAACCCATATGGTTATTAAATGAAAGTCCCAGTGCCAGAGGTGGGTTGCCTGCCTATGATCTGTTGGCCAGAGGGGCCCTATAGGTCCCCCAAACAATAAAAACAAACATTGTCAATAATGTTGGTTGTATACCAGAACCCTACTGCTGAAGACACCATATGATATGAGCATGGGAATGGGAGACATCAATTGGATTAAGCCAAAAACTCCCTGCCCCTGGATGGGTGGCTTTCATAATGCCAGAAGGTGAGATGCAGATGACTGGGGGAGAAATATCCCCTATAATTTTGATCAACGACAGACCCTGCATGCTGCACTATCAACATGTCAAACAAGGTGTTCCAACTGGTGCAATAGTGGTGTGTCTAGTGTATGTACAGCCAGTAAATCTTCTATTGGAAATAATGCCCACTCCCAGAGGTGGAATACACATCTGGTACTGTAGACCAGGCCAACCCCCTGTGGCAGGAGAGGACATAGGCCCAGTGGGAAGCTGCTGCAATTGTTTTGTTAAATGGATGTGATGTACCTGCTAAAGTACTGTCCAAACATTTGTGTTTGTGCCCATAGGTTAAGTTATTAACAGTGCAGCCACTAGATGTTTTTGTTTATTGTTATTGTGCTTTTATAGTAGATGGAATACTGAAATGGGCCAACAGCCCATGGAAAACAGATGATGATTGATACCTTTAAGAAATGCACCTGACAATGATGGACACTACTTTAAAGTATAAGAATGGGAAAACATCTTCCAAGCAAATGGAGCTAAGGAATCTAATAACTACGCTAATATCTGACAAAATAGACTACAAACTATATAACTAGTCAGAAGAGAGAGGGAAGGTCACTTCATACTCATTAAAGCAAAAATACACCAAGAAGATATTACAATTCTAAACATATATGCACCAAACACAGGGACACCCAATCTCATAAAAGAAACTTTATTAGATCTAAAAACATACACTGAATTCAACACAGGGATAGTGGACGACTTCAATACCCCACTGTCACCAATAGACACATCAACCATACAAAGCTAAATATAGAGAAATCCTGGAATTAAATGATACCACAAATCAAATGAACCCAATAGACATCTACAGAACATTCTACCCAAATACCAAAGAGTATACTTTCTTCTAATCAGTCTATGAAACTTTCTCTAAAATTGACCACATAGTAGGACCAAAAGCAAATCTCCACAAATTTAGAAAAATTGAAATATCATCCTATATTGTATCTAATTGCAAAGGAATAAAGCCAGCTATCAACAAAAAAAAATGGGGATAAACACAAACTCATGGAAGCTAAACAACACAATACTGAATAAGATCAAGGGAGAAATCAAGAACAAAATTCAAAATTTCTGAGAATTGAGTGGAAATGAAAATACAACATCTGGCTTGAGAGTGCCTGGATTTAGCCTCCAGGTGGTGGTGAGCTTCACAAACAGTATCATACCTGTTCCCCTACATTGGGATCATGTGTGACCCTCCCACTGCTCCAGGGCTAGGCTTCTCTGTACTTCATTAGGGGCCCAAACCTTTTCAGACTGCCTGAGAGTACCTGGGTGATCTGGCCTCTGTGGCGTGGGGTGGTGAGATTCACAAATTGTGCTGTGCACATCCCCCTACATTAGGACCACCTCCAGTTCATCTCACCAACCCCGGGATAAGCTTTTCTTCCCTTTAGCATGAACCCAGACCATTTCAGACTGCCTGAGAGATCTAAATCGGGTCTGCCCTTAGTGAGCTTCCCAAATTGTGCAGTGACTGCTCCATAATAGGGGCCCAGACTTTAGGAGGAAGCTGAGAGTGCCTGATTGGCGCCTAACCTGGGTCTCTTCAGGACCTGTTGAGTAGCTGGACTGAAGCTATCTGTTCTCTCCAATATAAAATCAATATAAAATCAAAAGATATTACCTAAAACCTAAACCAACAAGCTTTACATACCCAATAAGAAAACAACAAACACACACCAATAATAGAAACAGAAGCAGACTTCAACTCAACAAAGGAAGGCTTGAGTTTCATACCAGAATCTCTCTCTCTCTCTCTCTCTCTCACACACACACACACACACACACACATTCACATGTCAAAACCACAAAGGGAATATAATCATATGGCAAAAATAATATGTTTTCACCAAACACCACAAGTCCTATAGAGAGTTCAACAGTTGGCACTCCCTAGAGATAACTCAGGGCACAGAATTTCAAAGAACAATCATAAACATGATCAAATAATTCAATGAACTTAAAGAAAACACAGACACAGACACACATACACACACACACATACACATACACACACACCCATCAAAGAACTAGAAGAAAATAGAGATAAACTTCTGACTAAATCACGAAAGCAATAGAAATATTGAAGAAAACTCAGGCTGAAATGAAGAAAGAAGTGAAAAAATCAGTAAGTCAATTTGAAACAACAGGAGAAAGCTTCACAGATAGAATGAACAAAATGGAAAACAGACTATCAAGGCTGGATAAAAAAGTCGAAGAACTGGCCCCTCAAGCAAAGATTTTAAAAAGTTTTTTTTTAAACACAGGAATAGAACATGCAGGAAATGAGATACACCATGAAAAGTCCAAATTATGTATCAGGCATAGAGGAAGGAGAAGAATTTGAGGTTAACAGTATTGACCAGATCTTAAACAGGATTGAAGAAGAAAATTTCCCAAAATTAAGGAAAGACATGCCCATACAAATACAAGAAGCTCATAGAACACCAAATAGACAAGACCAGAAAAGATTCCACCCACGGCACATCATAGTAAAAGCACTAAATGTACAGAGCACAAAGAGGATACTGAAAGCTGAAAAAGACAAACAATAAGTCACATATAAAGGAAAACCCATCAGAATGACCCCTGATTATTAATGCAAACAATGAAAGCCAGAAGAGCCTAGAACAAAGTATTCCCAGTTCTAAATGACCATAGATGCCAACCCAGATTACCCAGAAAATGTATGCTTTATAACTGAAGGGGAAAGATAAATCTTCCACAAAATGAATAAGTTGGAAGAATACATGTTCAAAAAAGAATACTTGAAACCATTCAAAGAATGGGAAAGGGGAACACTTATACCCAAAGGGCAACAGAAAAAAAATCAAATGAAGATATAATTGTGGAAACACAAAATTAGACCAAGAATGCAAACATAAATTAAAATTATGGCAACCAATACACATCTTTCAATAATAGCTTTAAATATCAATGGACTGAACTCTGCAGTCAAAAGACACAGGCTCCTTGAATGCATTAAGAACCAAAAATTCATTGTTTTGTTGTCTGGAAGAAACCTTCAACCTCAGCCACTACCTTAAGCTAAAAGGATGGAAAGAATATCCCCTTCACCCCCAAATGGCACTAAGAAATGAGCAGGGGTTGCAATTCTAATATCTGACAAAATAGTCTTCAAATTAAAATAAATAAGATAAAGAGGGTCACTTCATTCTGATCAAAGAACAGTTGACCAAGAAGATATTACAATCCTGAACATATACACACCAAACTCTGGTGCACTCAAGTTCACAAAACAACACTACAGGACTTTAAAACACAGATTAGCCAGGCATGGTGGCACACACCTTTAATCCTAGCACTTGGGAGGCAGAGGCAGGTAGGTCTCTGTGAGTCTGAGGCCAGCCTGGTTTACATAGTGAGTTCCAGGCCAGCTGGGGCTACAAGGAAACCCAACACAGATTAACACAAACTCAGTAACAGTAGGGGACTATAATACTCCATTATCTCCATTAAACAGGTCAACCAGACAAAGAATAAACAGAGAGACATCTGAATTAAATGATACCATATATTAAATGGACCTAACAGACATCTACTAAATGTTCCAGCAAACACCAAAGAACACACTTCCTATCAGCACCCCAAAGAACATTTGGTAAAATGGACCACACACTGGGCTCAAAACAAACTTCAACAAGTACAAAAATTGAAATAATTGCATACATTCTACCAAACCACAATGTAATAAAGGTTAAAATCAACACTGAAAGAAGTCTAGGCAACACATGAATTTATGGGATTAAACAACACACTCCTGAATGATGAATGGGTCAAAGAAGAGATAGAAATAAAATTATTCCTGGAACTGAACAAAAATGAGAATACAACACAACAAATCTCTGGGACACTTTAAAAGCAGTCCTAAAAGGGAAGTTTATGACTCTAAGTGCCTACATTAAAAAACTAGGAAGACTCCCAAAATTACATAGACTAATGACACAGACCTTGATTGCCTCCCAGAACTTGAAGGTCCTATTGCTAAAGACAGGACATACTTTGGATTCAGGATTTAAAGTAATGAAATTGGAGCTGGCCTGGAAGCCACCTCCCCTGAAGACTAGCTCTCAAAGGTTTGGAGAGCACTACACAAGAAGGTAAGGGAGAACATCAATCATTTGTCCAACCCTAGTTTCAAGGCCTAGTAACCACATCACTGACTGGTACAGAAAATAGCATTGGTACAGTAGTAGCATTTTTATCTTGGAGGTAATCAACAACTACCTAATTAGACTTAAATAAGCCCACTCAATTGGAGGAAACTCACGTGTGGTACTGTAAACCTAACCAAGTAAACATGGCTGGAGAGGTCATAGATCTTAGAGAAAACCACAAGGCTGTGGCATCCCTACACATTCTCACTATATGGAAAATATGAAGTCTTAAATTTACAGACAAGTATCCCAGTCACCACCCATCAAAGAAGATTCTTTTTCAACAGGCAGAGATTATTACAAAGTTCCACAAGTGATCATACACAAAGATTGTACATGATTTGCCCAAGACTAAGTGGCACATCTACAATGCAACCTCTACACCTAAGGTTCATGGAACATAGAACAAGGAATAAAGAGAATATTAATGCTTTCAACTCTCATGAGTGAAGCTGCCTCATGCAATGGAGGAACACAATGCCCTGGTCACAAGTAGCCAAAACATAGAGACTAAGAATCTACAGATTGTGGGTCCTTAGGATTCCTATATTAAAATCCACCCACTTAGGGTTCAGGGACAATTGAGAAGAGGGAATAGAAAGCTTGTAAGAGCCAAGGTGGAGGTGCATGACCATATGGGAATACAGTCCTACAGGTTTCTATGGGGTCGCAGGGATCTCGGAGCGCCAGCTGCTGGGCGTGGCGCCGGTCTCCTGTGGGCGGCTGGCGTGCGTGCGTGTCATGCACCGCGTTGCTGAGGCTCTCTGCTACTGGGGCTGGTGGCTCTAGAGGGCCGCTGTCAGCCGCCCGGGCGGGTTCCATCCCAAACTACCGAGCACTCCCTCGAGATATGAGATCCGCCGGCTGCCGGATCTCGTGGGAAATGCGGAGACGGCGAAAGCAGGGTCTCCGTGAGTCATGGTTTATGAAGAGACAGCTCTCTCTGGGAAGACCGGATCGTAGGCAGTAAGACACAGAACTCAGCTCAGACTCAGTGGTACAGATCCTTTATTCAGTGACTCAGCTCGGCTCCAGGTCTTAGTGATTCAGCTCCGATTAATTAGAGGAAACCAGGATATTTATACTGTGGGGGCAGTGGCAAAAAGCCTTAGTTGATAGGTGCTTTTACAATTTACATGTAGTGGTGGGCTGCTGCCAGGCTGCCAGACACTGCCTGATTATCACATAGGAAAACCTGGCAGTTCCTATGCCAGAGGCCATGTATCTGTGAGGGCTACTTCAAAGATGAGTCAGGAAGAGAGTAGGGGGGCACCCTGCTGAGAAGAGGAGTCCCTCCATTCATGCCGAGCTGACATGCAGCTATCCGGACATGGAAAGACTACAACCCAAAACAGGAGGAGTCCCCAACATCTCCCCCTCTTTGATTTAAAAATGGAGAAGTGCCATCACCAGCCCTAAGGGCCAACTTATCTGTCTCGGGAGTATTCAAAGTCTGATAATTCACCATGGCCTGTTTTGTAGTGATTTTAGCAAATGGCAGTAACTGTCAGCAAAGAAATCTTAAAAACAGTGAGCAAGTATCAAAATAATACACAGTATTATCAGGGGGCAACAAGGGATAGGAACCATGCAAACAAGGGATTGCTAAGCCAACCTAATTGTTTGGTGGGTTGAAATCTTGAAAATGGATTATTACAAAGTTTTTTGAGAGTGTTAACATCGCTTTCAACAACATTTGATTCATTTACAAAGAAACAGCATTTTTCTCAATATTATACACCCTT
>NW_008332644.1:4639157-4672447 GCF_000622305.1 Nannospalax galili | reverse complement strand
CAGTCTGCAGGTTTTTTTGTTTTTATCACTTAAAACCTCTCCTTTATTATTTCCTGGTGTTTATAAGCTTTCCTCAATCTTAGGTGGGTTTCCTAAGCATTGCTGGATGGCTGCCATTATGGGTTAAAAGGAAAGGGGAAAATTATGTCTTTCTTGGATTTCCTTTTTACAAGCCAGATACACAAGAAAGTTCCAGACCTCTGGATCAGAAATGTCTGCTGACAGGATCCAGGGCGCAAATTGATATAACTCATTCCAAAATTTTAAGCTTTCTTTCTGGGAGGTCTTAAGTCCTCTTGATTTAAGTAAGGCTTTAAGGGAACGAATTTGGAGTTTTTTCTGGCGTGATGTTGAATTACCCATTATAAAAAGAAGATAGTATCTAGCGCTTAATGTTTCTGCAGTAACCTGACACCAGGGGGTTGGAACACTCTGACAGGTACAAGCCTGGCTTGCAGGCTTTACGGTCTACAGAAAAAAAAAAAAAAAAGGCCTCTTTTGTTCGGCGCGAGCCACCTTGAGCCTTCAGGTGCTCCGCAGGGGCTAGTTAATTTAAATTCTCACCTAACTGGTTTTAGCTTCGGCTTGAATGCCCTGGGGGCAGAATAACAAAACCAATTAGGGAGGTCTACCTTAGAAGCTGACTTTAAGGCTTACATGAAGATTTCTTAGAACTTTTGGGATTTTTCTAGAGCTGTTGAGATAGAAAAAGTGGGGTGAAGTGATGGTTTCTAAGGGAACATGCCTGAAATTAAGATCTTGGGATTCCGCTTAGCTCCCAGCACCAGCCTTCCCGCAGATTTAAGGAACTGGCAGCCATCCTAATGACTCTTAAGAGGCTGCTGCATCACCAGGATTTTATATTAGAAAGATGTTTAGATAGAAGGTCCTTTGTCTACACCTGTGCAGGCGGTCGGAGGTCGTTAGGGGGCAGAGAGGCCTTCAGCTAATGTCAGGGAGTAGCCCTGACCAGGAAGCTTCAGTTGCCTTTCTGTCTTTAACATCCTCATGCGAAGACTCTAGACCGGAAACAAAAGGAGGAAATTAGAAGAGATTTGCCAGGCCCCAAGGGTGGGGTGGCTTGGGGGCACAGCTATCTTTTTATTCTCCTGATGGGAGATGAAAGAGAGATTTGCCAGGCCCCATGAGTGGGGAGGCTTGGGGTCACACCTGCCTTTTTAGTCTCCTGATGGGAGATGAAAGAAAAAGATTTGCGTTGCTCTCCTGGTGGGAGAGATACTCACGAATCCTGTGTTTCTGGGGGCACCAGCATGCTGGCTGGCGTGGAGTTCAGAGGCTCTCACATTGGGCACCAGATATGGGGTCGCAGGGATCTTGGAGCGCCAGCTGCTGGGCGTGGTGCTGGTCTCCTGTGGGCCGCTGGGGTGCGTGCGTGTCGTGCACCACGTTGCTGAGGCTCTCTGCTACCGGGGCTGGCGGCTCTAGAGGGCTGCTGTCAGCCACCTGGGCCGGTTCCATCCCAAACTACCGAGCACTCCCTCGAGGTACGAGATCCGCCGGCCGCCAGATCTCGTGGGAAGTGTGGAGATGGCGAAAACAGGGTCTCCGTGTGTCGTGGTTTACGAAGAGACAGCTCTCTCTGGGAAGACTGGATTGTAGGCAGTAAGACACAGAACTCAGCTCAGTCAGACTCAGTGGTACAGCTCCTTTATTCAGTGACTCAGCTCGGCTCCAGGTCTTAGTGATTCAGCTCCGATTAATTAGGGGAAACCAGGATATTTATACTGTGGGGGCAGTGGCAAAAGCCTTAGTGGATAGGTGCTTTCAGGATGCCCCATTTACATGTGGTGGTGGGCTTCTGCCAGGCTGCCAGACATTGCCTGATTATCACACAGTCAAACCTGGCAGTTTCAGAGCCAGAGGCCATGTTTCTGTGATGGCTACTTCAAAGATGAGTCAGGAAGAGAGTAGGAAGTCACCCTGCTGATAAAAGGAGTCTCTGCATTGAACACCGAGCCCCGTGGGCTATCTGGACATGGAGAGACTGCTACTTTACACAACAGGGGTCCCCAACAGGTTTCTGTAACCCTTCTCAGATGAACCTACAACAGTGATGTCACCATGCACAAGAACCATTCAAACTCAAGCAGACAAAAACCCAGCACAGAGCTGTGGAAATGAACACCAGACCCCAATCTTTGTAGAAGAATTATTGGCAGCTGAACTTCTTAAAGGGAGGGACTCTAGATAAGCTGACTAGACCTCAGTGGATAAACTTGCACTGAGGAACATCTGGGGACACTAATTTGACATGATAGGGCTTAACACAAATAACAGAATGCATGAATTCCAGTGGAGGCGGGGGCACTATAGGCAGGTGCCAATGGGGAAGGAGGTAAAGTTGATTAAGATGTTCTGTGTGAAATACACAAAAATTCATTTAATTTTTTTAAAAAAGGAAATACAACATCCCCAAACCTATGATAAATTGTGAAGGCAGTTCTAAGAAGAAAATTTATAGCATTAAGTGCCTATATTAGAAAATTGGAAACATCTCATTTTAAATAAATTAATGATGCTCCAGAATGTGTTGGAGAAACTGGAATTAACAGTACCTAGAATCAATGGGAAGAGATAAATAAAAATCAAGGCCAAAATTAATAAGATAGAAATGAAGAAAACAAAGACTCAATTAAACAAGTAGTTTATGCAATAAAGATTGACAAACTTGACAAATCTTCAGCCAAATTAACCAAACACAGAAAGAGGAGCCAATAAACTGAGGACTAAGAAGGGAAACGTTAAGACAGACCCCGAGGAAATTTATAAAACTCTAAAGGCATACTTAAAAAATCTAAATTCCAGGGCTGGAGAGATGGCTCCGCAGTTAAGAGCACTGACTGCTCTTGCAGGGGACCCGGGTTCAATTCCCAGGACCCACATGACAGCTACAAACCATCCTTAACTCCAGTTCCAGGGGACTCCGAAGCCCTCTTCTGACCTCTGCAGCATTGCACAACATAGGTCCACTCACATATATGCAGGCAATACACTCATACACATAAAATAAAAAAATAATGAATAAAATATTTTAAAAATCTAAATTCCATTAAAGTAGAAAATCTAACAGGAATGGATAAATATCCAAATATGTATGACCTACCAAAGTCAAACAAAATGTTGTAATTTAGATAGACCCATAACAATGAGATAGGTGTAGCAATTAAAAATCTCTCAGCTAAGAAAAGTCCAGGATCAGATAGATACTGTGCAGAATTCTACGAAATCTTCAAACAGGAATGACTGCCAATACTCCTCAAAGTATTCAATAAAATGGAAAAGGAAGGGAAACTCCAAAATTGCTTTTATGAAGCCAATGTTTCTCTAATAGCAAAACCAGACAAAGATCCAGTCTCTCTGATGAACACAGATGCAAAAATTCCCAATGAAATTCTCACAAACTGAATGTAACAGCACATCAAAAAATTGTCCACCATGGTGAGGACGGTTTCATCCTAGAGATGCAGGGATATTTCAACAAATACAAATCAATAAATGTAATCCATCACACAAAGAGATTCAGTGACAGAAACCACAAGATCATATCGCTAGATTCAGAAGGGCCTTCGACAAAATCCAACATCCATTTGTGATGAATGTCATAGAGTATCTCTGGATACAGGGGCTATAGCACAACATAATAAAGGTAATATACAATAAGCCCACCACAAAGTCATGCAAAATGGAGAAAAACTCAAAGTATTCTCATTAAAATCAGGAACAAAATAAGGGTATTCATTCTTGTCATTCCTGTTCAGTATATTTCTCGATATCTTAGCTAGAGAAATAAGACAAATGAAGGAGATACAGGAAATACAATTTGGAAAGGAAGAATTTAAAGTATTCTTATTGGCAGATGATATGATTCTAGTTATTAAAGACTCTAAAAACTTCATATGAAAACTTCCAGAGCTGATCAACCCATTCAACAAAGTAGAAGGATATGAAATTGACACACAAATATCAATAGATTTCAATATACCAACCACAAATATACTGAGAAAGAAGTCACAGAAACGTTCCCACAATAGCCTCAAAAACCATAAGATATCTTCGACTGAATCTAACCAAAGAAATAAAAGTCTTGTGAAATCAAATATTTAAGACACTGAAGAAAGGAACTAAAGAAGATACCCTAAGATGGAAGGACATCCCATACTCATCGATTGGCAGGATTGATTTTGTGAAAATGACCATCTTTTCAAAAGCTATCTACAAATTCAATGCAATACCCAACAAAATTCTTCATAGAAATTGAAAAAATAATTTTAAATTTATTGTGGAAACACAAGAAAAAGGATAGACAAAATAAATCCTGAACAATAAAAGATCTTCTGGAGGCATTACCATCCTTGATCTCAAATTATACTACACAGCTACAATAGTAAAAACAGCAAGGATGGCAAAAAAAAACCAGACACTTTGATTAGAGGAATACAATTGAGGACCAAGATTTAAATTCATGCATTTAAAGTCACTGGATTTTTAACAAATAAACCACAAATGCATGATGGAGAAAAGACAGAACATTCAACAAGTGGTACCAGTATATAGAATAATGAAACTAGATTCCTATCTCTCACTATGAACAAAGCTCAACTCTGCATGGACTAAGGACATCAACATAAGAAACTGGAATAGAATAGAAATCAGGGAATACACTGGAGCTAATAGGCACAAGAAAGGACTTTCTGCACAGTACTCCTATAGTGTAAGCATTAATACAACAAAATGGGACCTTATGAAACTAAAAAGCCTCTGCACAGCTAAGTACATCATCATTTGAGTAAAGAGGCAACCTCCAGAATGGAGAAAACATCTTTACTAGCTACACCTCTGACAAAAGGTTAGTATCTAGTATACACAAAGAACTCAACCAAAACTAAACATCCAAGAACCAAACAACCCAGTTAGAAATTGTAGCAAGATGGTGAATAAGGAGTTATCTAAAAATAAAATGCAGATGACTGAGGAAAACTTTAAAAATTTCTAGTTATAAGGGAAATAGAAATTAAAAGCACTTTGAAATTTCATCTTACTACAACGACTCAAAATTTCTAAAATCTAAAAAAATGTACAACAACAAATTCTGGCAGGGATGTGGAGAAAGGGGAACTCTTATCCAGTGCTGGTGGAAATGCAAACTGGTCCAGCCACTAAGGAAATCAGTGTGTCAATTTCTTAAAAGGCTAGAAATTGATGTACCAGATGACCCAGCCATACCACTCTTGGGCATATACCCAAAAGACTATACATACTACTGCAGAGATAACTGTTCATCCATGGAATTTACTGCCTTTTTTATAATAGCCAGGAATTGGAAAACAACCTAGGCATTCATCAGTTGATGAGTAGATAATGAAGGTGTGGTACATAGACACAATGGAATATTTTCTAGCACTTAAAGAACTGAAATTATGAATTTCACAGGCAAATGGATGGAAATGGAAACAACAACTCTGAGTGAAGTAACCAAGACCTAGAATGAATTGCATGTTCTCTCTCATAGCTGGATTCAAGCTTTGAAATCTTAGCTATGCATGTTTCAATTTGAAAATCCAGAAAGGTCAAGAAATTAAGAAACATCCATGGAGTATTCTGGGAGGGGTGGTAAAATCCAGTGGTGAGTATGAAGGGTTAAATGTGGTAGGGAATGGGAGGGAAGGGCAGAGGAGGGAATATGGGGAGGGATAATTGACAGCAAAGACCTTTAGAAAAAGCCATATGTGAACCTACCCATACAGAAGTTTCCTAAAATATGTACATATGAATTATAAGAGATTAAAAGGAGTTACCTTATAATGAGGGGATAGTGCCCCTTCTAGACACCATAGCATAACAAGTAAATGTTCAATGCTAGGAATGAGCGCCCTCTTTTGAAGCTGTTGACTGTGGGTCTTATAGTCCCTCATACAATATTGGCCATTACCCCTCTCTCTGTTTCCCACCAGAACTTGATGGTAAGACCCTATTACTGAAGACACTACATACATGAGCTGTAGAACAAAGAGAAATAAACATGGTACTGACTTCAAAGCCTCATTTCTACTGGCTATCTTTCATAGTGCTGGAAGGTGCTATGCATGAAATCTGAAGAGAAAATAAATCATCAGCCTTACCCAGCTGTGAGTCCTGTGAGCTACAAGTGATCAGATAAGATATACCCACTGGTGCAATAGTTGTGTGGATATTGTGAGAGTGACCAATCACTTTCTAATTGGATTTAAGATCTGCTTCTTAGGATGTCAGGCCTAAGAACTTGAGTCTAGGAAGACCACAGGTTAGAGGGGAGAACCTAAAACTACTGTTCTGCCAAACTAATATAGTATTAAACTAACTTCTAATGACTTATTAATATACCCATAGATTAATGCATCTCTTAACTATCACCAGAGAAATTTCACCATGTAGCAGATAGTGATTAACACAGAGACCCACAATTGGCAAATGTGCAGAGAATAAGAGGCTCCAGATTGGTTATCCCTGCGTAGGGCACCTCTATCAAACTTGTGCCTCCCAAAGCTCAGGGATCATTGTGGAAGAGGAGGCAGAAAGACTGTAAGAGACAGAGGAGTTGGATGACCATAAGGAAACAGTTTTCCAGGCACTGTTCAATTACTCATATGCACTCATAGCAATGGTGACAGCCCACACAAATCAAACCTACACTTGAGACAGACAAAATCCCAGGACAGACATGGGGAAATGGGTAAGAAACCTCAGCCCTCCTTTGGGAACTATGGGAAACCAATGGATGCTGGGAGGGGAGCAGTCTTTTAAGAGTGAGATTCTTTTGTGTTAGGTTGAGTAGGCTCCAGTGAATCGACCCCCACCAAAGGGCATCCGGTAACACAAATTGAATCTATAGGCATATATAGCCTATATATATAGTGTATATTCACACTAGAGTATATGAAATTGGGTTGGGATAGTAAGGGGGGTGTAGATAGTGGAGGAGATCAAATACGATAAAAATATATTGTATGAAATTCACAAAAATCAAATAAAAAACTTTTTTTTTTTTTTTTGGTCTTTTTGAGACGGGGTCTCCCTGTAGCCCCAGCTGTCCTGGAACTCACTATACAGAGATCTGCCTGCCTCTGCCTCCCAAGTGCTGGGATTAAAGATGTGTGCCACCTCGAAAAAGATTTTTAAAAAGACTGTTTTAGCTTAAGTAAGTTTAAGACCTCTACTGTTTGAGAATTTGCTACTAATTACATTTGAGAGTATTGGCAAGCATGATCCAAATGTTCTCAACAACGTACAGAGTGTCTCTCCTGAAAATTTCAGTGTCCTGCAGAGAGAGAGAGTAGGTAATGGAAACAAACACTATGTTAAGAGCTAGTGGTAATAGAAATAAAGACTATGTTAAGAAAGTGTCAGTATGTAGTAAAATAGACCTATGTTCAGACTAGGTATGAAGACGTCTATGTCAGTGTGCCACCATCATAATGGACATCATCATGAATGTTTAGCTGATTTAGTTTTTTTAGTAGCCAGAATATGTAATTACAACATAGTTACTGATGTCAACTTGGGTTTATTTCAAATCACTTAGGTTTAGTCTATACTATATTGATACTAAATCACAATACAGCTCTTAGGGAAATTAATATTTAATTAAGTTATGATTACTCATATTAACTGCCTTTTAAATGTATACATCTACATACTATTATGTAGCATTTTAAGAGACTGTTGTTTTTCTATTAGGTCACAGTATATGTTTATTGTCCTAATTTATCCTTATTGCTGGAGAGAATATTTAGTCTGAGAAGTTATGTTAATTTTAGAACATTAAGAAAAACAAAAAAACCAACAGCTGTATGGTTTTGTCCTCTAAGGCCACCATTTACAAAGAGAGTAAGTATGTATTTTTAAATTCAGCAATTGCTCATAGGCACAAACTGGTTGCTTCTCAATTAAAGGAATATCCATCCCCTAATTATAACAAACGCACTGGTATTCTGTAGTAAGCATGCAGAATATGGGTATAATCAGTTAAATTAGGTCAGCTCAGCTGCTGCTCTCTACTTGCAGCTTCTAACCTCTTGAGAGCTGTAGAAATTCTCACAGGCCTCAGGGTGCCATTGAGAGACAGCTGCTTTAATGAACTCAATAGACATCTATCTCTCTGGGCTGGAAAGCATGGACCGTTGTGGAGACATCTCCTTCAATGTACTCAGTAGTTCTAGATCATTCAGGGTTAGAGAGCATAGATCAAGTGTCTAGAGTGCAAGATTCACAAATGAGAGATAATCTGATTTGAAAGATTCGTTATACATCCTAATCAGGTTTTTAGTTTCTGGGAGGGATAGTAGTAAGCTTTATGTCTTTTATATCTTCCCTGTTGCCTAGAGCTGTAATTGGTCTGTGAAATGCAATCTCCTATGACTTAATTTGCTACACAATGGCAAGTGATAGTAACTTTTAAAAGGAGAATTCTTTAAATTGAGCATAAAGCTGTCTTAGCATTTAGGATCAAGCTTAATTTACGAATCTAGATTCTGGGCCTTGGGCAATGGCCTGGGGTTTATGAGCACTTGCTGCTCTTCCACAAAACCCAAGTTCAGGACTTAGCACTCGGGGCAGGATAGCCACAACTACCCATAATTCCAGCTCCAAGGATCCTACCCTTTCTTCTGGCCTCTCTAATCACTTTTATACAAGTGATATATAATCACATTGGCACACACATGTATGTAAATAAAAATAAATCTAAGAAAAATTTGCAAAAGAGAACTGAATTTAAAAATGTCTATAAAATCAAGAGATCCAAAGGAAATGGCAAAGTTTTCAGTAAGGAGATCCAGGCCCCTAATTCACTAAAAAATGGACACCAGTGAGGATCAAAACTAACTGTCCAAGAAAGGACCCATTTGGGGAGCTGTCCCTGAGTGACATGAGTAAACCTGCTGCTGATTCTATGTGTACTCCAGTGCTGCAGACAGAAGAGGGAGAGCTGAAGACAGCGGAGCCATGAGCATGTCTGCCTCACCTTCAGGAAACTACTGCCATTACCTTCTGCTAACTGTTGACATGTTGTTTTCTATGTCTAAAAAAAAAAACAACATATGTTTTGTATAGTTCATATTTTATGAGAAATATCATCATATTGCAAGTAATTTGAATGAAAGAAAACATTTTTAGGGGAAAGCAGCATGAAATACAACCCTGGACTGTACTTGCTTTGTGATGAGACTCAGGAACTTCACTCTTGTGTCTAACACATCACTTTTGCTCTAGCAACAGCCTTGTAGTAGAGCTCCAGGTGTTCTACTGATCATATCTACCATTTCTTTGCAGAGCTTCTGAATTAAAAGGTGTTCATTGGATGAAATTCCTTCAGTACCTCCTTATCCAGAGTACCTTACTAAGATCAAGTTTCTTGGGCAGAATTTGATCCAAAGCCTATTCTTAGAATGTTACACTAAAATAATCCCAAATATTTTATAACTTTGCAAGGTTGCCATGCTGTTGTTCACACATGTTGATTGTTAATGTTTTTTTTTTTCATTTGCTTATGCAGAATTTTCCTACCTCCTGTTTCCTTCATCTGGCAAAATCTTTTTTTAATTTATTAATTCCTTGAAAATTTCAATGTATTTTGACCGTATTCAGCATCCTTCCCCAAACTCCTTCCAGCTGCACTTACCCCCCTACTCACCCAACTTTTTCTTCTTTTTTTAAAGCCCATTGAGTCCAGTTCACGTTGCCCAAATACTGTTGGGTCTGGGGCCGTCCCTTGGAGTGTGGTCTCCCTACCAGAGATCACAGCCATAAAGAAAACTGACAGCCCTTTTCGAGCAGCTATCAACTGCCAATAGCTCTCCAACTAGCACAGGAGAGCAAATAAACACCACACTGCCAGGAATGGATTATCACTTTTGGAGTTGCTGGTGGGAGTGCCCACAGACCCCAAAACATTACTGGCTATTGTCATTGCTCCTTGTTACTCTCCAGAACTTGATGGCAAATCTCTGTTGTTGAAGATATTTTCTTGAGTTACAGAACTTGGAAAAATCAAGCTGGAATTGACATTGAAATTTCCTTCCTATTGATTAGCTTTCATGTATTAATAGGTGCTATGCATGTTACTGAAAGAGAAAAGTAATCATTAATCTTACCCAGTGGTAATCCCACGAGCTACAGTAATGACTGTATACACTGTGATTGAATTTAAGACCCACTCCAAAAGACAGAACCATACTTGGCTATGTTATAGGGGCCAAGAACCTGTGACTAGGTAGATCATAGATGCTAGGCAAAAATCTACTACTATTATTCTGCTTAATGGACTTAGTGTGAAATCAACTCCTAATGACTTACTGCTCTACCCATAAATTCAGGCATCTCTTAACCCTTATCAGGGAAGTTTCTTATTGCACTAGATAATGATTTTTACAGAAACCTACAACTGCCAACATGTAGAAAATAACAGACTGTGAAGCGCTTGGCCCTACATGGGATATCTGTATCACCCCTCCCCTCAAGGCTCTGGGATGAGTGCAACTGAGGGATGGAAAAACTGTAAGAACCAGAGGCAGTAGATGATTACTGCAAAATAGTGTTTGGGGCAACCAAACAGGGTATTTGTACATATGAACTTATAGCAGTTGTGAAATCATACACAAGACCTGCACAAGCTCAAGTCATACAAAGTTCAGCATGGAGAGGGTAGGTAGCATGAAGTCTCACCCCTACCCGAGGAGCCATCGAGCAAAATGTTAACTGGTCTCCACATACCCCAGTGAGTACTTCCTAGACCATGAATATTTCCCTGCTTTTTTGAATAGCTTCTACATTTTCTGTGTTAGCAGATTGTAAATATGTATGCATGTGCCTTTCCCCATGGGACTGTTAAAATTGTGGTCCCTGATTCTCTTCGCATCTTTGCATTCTTAGTGCTCAACAGAGTGCCTGGCTTTTATTACTCTTTTATGGATAAACAGATAAATCCAATACTAACACCTTGATATTTTCATGACAAAGCACAGATCTTATAAAATATGAGCTGAAATTCTTTAATATACATAAAATATGTATTTTTTCATGGAAGAAATGATTTAGGCCCTGTGGGAGGATTTATATCAGTTGAGAGTTAGCAGATGGGCTATAAGAAGTACATGCCAGGTGCCAAGCATTCCAGACATAGGGTGAAATGATTTTGGGAGTTGAGGTGAAAAATATTTTGAAGCAAGCCTGGTTTTAAGGCAGAATTAATGGTCACAAGATAAACACACATATAAATTTTTAGAGAGTGGGAAACATCCTGTGGAGGAATAAAATGCTAGGTGGCATCCAAATTTTGATTAATGTAAGCATCTACATCCTGTTGTACAGTGGAAGAAAAGTTTGTAGATTTTTCATGTACCACTATAATTCTAATTTCTTTTCAATTAGTTCTCTTACTTATTCCTCTTAATTCAAAAATTATAATATACATGTAATATATTGTTTAGTTTTTTCACTTTTTTCGTATTTATTATTTTTATTTGTATGTGTATATTGCCTGCATGTAAGTAAGTGCACCCGTGTCGTGCGATGTCCACAGAGGACAGACAAGGCTGTCGGATCCCCTGGAACTGGAGTTATGGACAGTTGTTAGCTGCCATGTGGGTGCCGGGATTCAAACCCAGGTCTTCTGCAAGAACAGTGTTCTTAACTGCTGAGCCATCTCTCCAGCCCCTATTTTAGTTTTTTTAAAAAGAGGTGATAACAGACCAAATAAAAGATAACCATGTTTTAATGAAGTTGGAAAAAAAAGGCCACAGCAACAGCTGGATGTCTCAGGATTTTGAGGGAAATGGAAACTAGGACATCAGGTGAAGGCTTCAGGCTCCGTGTCTGTGTTTCAATGTGCTTCGCTTCCAAGCTAAGGAAACAGCTTTGTGCACCTTGCCAGTGCTCTGTTCCTATTTGGACGTATTTATAATAGTTGCAGGGCATGAAGCAGTTCCACAAGCAGTTTCAGATCTTTTAAAAAGAGAGAAACAAGCCTGACTTCATACCTGTATCTAAGATGAGCTCCTCCAGGGAGTCAATGAAACTGATCTGAAAAAATCCGGCACTGGCTTTCTGCAAACAAGTTAATACTTGGTTTATTCATTTTGATAATGTCTACCGTCATAATTGAGCCTTTGAAAACTCTTGTCACTCAATATGCATGTAGTCCAACAACCGGAAAAATGGCACCTAGAGGCTGAATGGGACCAGGTTCTGCAGGAACTGACTTCTCCAGGTAAAGGGAAATATTACTTTATATAGCGAGACCATATTGTCTCTACTGTCAAAGTCAGTCTTGAAGGAACGACAACGAGAAACACATGCTGTACCAAAGACAAAGGGATCAAGGTTTCCTCTCCTGGGTCCTCCATGGACTCTTCTGTTGTTGTTTTCACTGTGGTGGTTCCATACAGCAGATGTCTTAGAAGCTCATCATTTAACACAGGTTTTAACATCAGGTTTCATGGCTCAAGATCGTAATTTTCATGGTTGAGCCACAGATTCATCTGTTGTTTCATCATCCGTTTTGTAAGTATGTGTGACAGGATATTCCAGAGCATGGAATTAAACCTAGTGTGGAACACTTGCCAGTACTGGCAATGACAGATTGACAGATACTTAAACATCTTCCACCTTTTGTTTCAACCTCCACAAAACTCTGATGTCTGCAGTTCATTCAAAGCTGGTGGTCTTAAGTCCCTCATCCACAGGACTCTTCAGGTTACTGATCCCAGCTCCAATCACTGCTACTTTCTCTGCCATTGTGTCTTGTCTGAGTGTTTTAGTCCCTTTGAAAGAAAATTTTCCTGTTTCTAATTTTTAAAAATATTTTATTAAGTTCTGTGCATTTCATATAATAGATCTTAATCAAATTTGACACCCCTATCCATGACCCCTAAACCCCCTACCAGATTTCATACATTCTGTCATATATGTTAAGTCCTATCCAGTGAAGCATTTTTACTCAAATGTCCCTTGGTGCAAGTTCATCCACTAGAATTTAGTCAGCCTATCTAAAGCCACTTCCTTAAAGAAGATTTACTCTCTTGCACCCTCCAGTACTCAGTTGCTAATAGTTACTCGGCAAGGGTTGGGACATACTGTCAATTTCCCTTGTTCTATGCTGAATTTTTGTCTCATTGAGTCTGCACGGGTCTTGTGCATGCTGTCACCATTGTTGCAAGTTCATATGAGCAAGATCCCAGTGGCCTGAAAACCTCTGTTTCTATATGTTCATGCACCAACCTTGACTCTTAGAATCTTTCTGCCCCCTCTTCTGCAATGGTCCTTGAGCCACAGGTGGGTGAGGTTTAATATTGGAGTCCTATCCAGGAACACACTCTGCAGTCTCTTATTCCCTAAAACTTAGCCAGTATAGTACTCTGTGTGCATCACACACTCTTATATGAGGAAGCTTTGTTGGTGAGTTGATGGATGAATTAGTATTCTCTCTATCCCCTGTTCTACTATGTTCCACGAGCTGTAGATGTAGAAGTTCCACTGTAGATGTGTCACTTAGGGCTGAGTATCTCTCAGACATGTATTGTCTGTGTGTGACCAGTGGTAGAACTCTGTAAATAACTTCCATCTGTTGCAAAAAGAAGCTTCTTTGATGGGTGGTGTACAGTATAATTGGCTGTAATATAACGATCCATATTTAGCATACAGTAAGAAATTTCATTTGTCTATAAATATGAAAGAGATAGGGTTTTCTCTAGGATCCATGACCTCTCCAGCGATGTTTATTTTCTTTTATTTACAGTGCTGCTCATGAATTCCCTCCCATTGAGAGGGCTTTAAGTCCAATAAGATAGCTGTTGACTACCCCCTAGATAAAAGTGCCACTACTACATTGATATAGTTTGCTGTACTGATCATTGTTGTGGTTATTAGACTTTAAAACTGGGATAGACCATAGATTAATTTTGTCTCCAGCAGCTTTCATAGTATCCTCTAGCATTAGGATAGCTAGTCTTCAGGGAGAAGGCTTCCAGCAAGTTCCAGCCCCAGTCCTGTGTCCAAAGTATGTCCTATCTTTAGCAATAGAGTCTTACCTTCAGATTTCTGGAGCTAATCAAGGGTTGTGGCAATAGCCTGTGTTATTTTGGGAGTCTCTTGGACTATACTGACCAACAACTAGAAGGGAAGTTTCTCCCATCTGGCACTGTGTTCCTTATTATATAGCACTCATGTTCAGATATTGTATGTGGATTTTTCAGGAAATTTATGAGTTAACACATTTCTCTCTGGCATTTTATGACACCTAAGTTTTATTTATCTCTCTTCTCTCTCCCTGTCTAACCTCCTCCTTCCCCAGTTTAAGTACCCCCATTTCCCCATTTTCCCCATGATAATACCTGTTTCTTATTATCTCCCTCTCTTGAGTTCCTTCTTCTCCTTTACCCTCATGTTTCCTTATATGTTTCTAAATTTTAACTTAACTCATGAGACCAATCCATTAAAAAAATAAATCAGAATAGATGACAAAATAATTGAAAGAATAGGATGATGGGGTAGTGTGGGTATGAGACCAAACATACATTGATTGTCAGGCTGTGGCTAATATGTGGAACAGAAGTGGGCTTCTGTCTACATTAACGTGGTGTGGAACTTAACAAAATAATTTCATTTCTCTTGCTTTTTTGCTCTTTACTTGTACAATCAAGGGCTTTGATCTAACACTCTGTAAGACTGAGTTTTATCACACAGGTCTAATCTCTAATGCATAAACTACATGTAGAGGAAATGTCTCTGAACCAAGAGTCACTCAGTCCTGGGAACAAAAGCAACAGATGTGTTGCAAGGACATAGAAGAAAATCTTCAAGACAGGGACTTTTGTTTAGGTTTCTTCATCAGGTCTCTTCCTCAGCATTCACAATCTTGATGGGCTCATGGTTTTATTTCCATAAACACTTGTTAGTTTAATAAACTGAGAAATATCTCTTCTATTACATGAGTATATGCTCTCCTCTGATGAAGTTGTATTCCTGGGTGAATGAGTGAACTTGGAGTCATTTGAAAATCAAAGTCATTCTTTCCTTCTCCAGTAATTTTTGAGCAAAGTACTTCAATTTTTTAAATGATTCTCTGAAATAAGTAGCAGCTTTTGCTCTGTAGCCACACGATGAGTGCTGGGAGAGCCATGTGTATGGAATCCTAACTGTCCATGGTCTAGCACCAAGCCTCTAACAAGGCTGACCTGGAAACTCTAGGTTCTACTTCTGGAAATAAGAACTCAAATAGATGGCAGCATCTAAGCAGGATTTGAACAATTCTGTCTTTTGGCAATGTATATTTTATTGAACTTTGGTACATTTTATACAATACACATTAATCATATTTAGACCCCTGTTGTCCATCTGCACCTCCCCACATCCTTCACTGGATTTCATGCATTCTGTCATATATGTTGAAACCTATTGAGTCAAGTTCCTGTACCCAGATGTCCCTTGGCCAAAAAAATTCATATTAGGTAGTTTTCAAACTATTTTTTTTTTGTCTTTTTGAGACAGGGTCTTCCTGTAGCCCTAGTTGTCCTGGAACTCACTATGTAGACCAGGCTGGCCTAGAACTCACAAAGATCCACCTGCCTCTGCCTCCCAAGTGCTGGGATTAAAGACGTGTGGCACCATGCCCGGCTCAAACTATGTTTGTCACAGCTTTTGAACTCCATAAATTCTTATAGTCAGAAGAGTAAGTAAGGCTTTGGGCCCTTTATCTTTTGTATTGTCAGAAGTACTGGCCTTTTTTAACTATATATTTTGATATATTTCTCATGGTATTTAAAACTTTAAGAAAGATTTTATTGCTTCAAAAAATTTAAAAGACTGTGAATTTGGACCAAGAATTTCCTACTCAAAATATCCAAGCATCTACAAGTGAATAATAATATCACTCTTGTGTACTTACTATGTGCTAATCTAAGAACTTTGCATGTATTTGTGCACTAAGCCTTCATAATAATCATGCAATGTAGGCATTAATATTAGTACAGCAATTTTTTTGTAAAAGCACTTCATGTTTGAAAACAATTATCTGCAGTAAATAGCAACTTTTTCAGAAACATAGGACTAAAAGTTTAGAAAACTTACCAGATCTACCCTCTACTTGATATTGACTAAGTTATGACTCAAAAGGAGTGCATCGTTCCTGAGCATACACTATGAAGCCATTTCATTATACCTGGAAAGTGTCAAAGGTAAGCATTTCTCTGTTAGCTTTAGAATGGATTTGGAACAAAGTCATAGAAGAAAATTTCCCAAACCTAAAGAAAGAGTTCATTATGAAGATGCCAGAGGCATATAACAAATAAATCAGACAGGACCAGAAAAGAAATTCCCCATGTTATATAATAGTGAAAACACTAAATATACAAAACATAGAAAAGATATTGAAACATGTGAAAGAGAAAAGTCAAGTCGCATAAAAGCGTAGGTTCATGAGAATACAGTTGATTTTTCAATGGAGAATACGAAAACCAAAAATGTTGAATAGATATCCTACAAGTCTTGAAAGAACAGATACCATCCCAGGCTATTATTATCCAGAAAAACTATCCATTGTAATTGAAAGAGAAAGAAAAGCTTTTCACAAAAAACAGTATTTAAAGAATTTATGTCCACTTAGCCACCTTTACAGAGTATACTAAAAGGAATATTTTGAATTGAGTAGATGATTAAACACACCCAAGATAGCACAACAAATAAACAATTCCAGACAGTTAATCAAAAGCAGTCTAATAAAGCAACATCACACTTACAAATAGAAGGAATGAATAAATATTGGTCATTAACAGCTCTCAGTATTAATGGCCTCAATTCTTCAATGAAAAGACAAAGACTAACTGATTTAGTAAGAAAAGAGTATCCACATTTTTGCTGCCTCTAAAAACATAACTCATCACCAATGATAGACATCATCTTAGAGAAAAGGATGAAAAAAGTTATTCCAAGTAAATGGAAGCAAGAAACAATAGCTATTCTAGTATCTGACAAAACAGACTTCAAATCAGAACTTGTCAGGAGAGATAAGAAATAAAACTACCTACTCATTAAAGGAAAGATCCACCAAGAGGATACAATTCTAAACATTTATGCACCAAAGGAAGCATTCAAATGAATAAAAGAAACACTATTAGATATAAAACCACAGATTAATCCAAGCACAGTGATAGTTCATGACTTCAATACCTCACATTCAACAATAAACCTATCTTTCACAAACTAAATAGAGAAACTTTGGAATTAAATGACATGATAAATCAAAGGGATCTAATAAATAGCTACAGAATATTTCACCCAAACATTAAAGAATACATTTTCTTCTCAGAAGCCATGAAACTTTCTCAAAATCAAATACATATGAGGACACAAAAGCACATCTCAATAAATATAGGAAAACTGAAATAACATCTTGAATTTTATCTGATCACAAAAAATTAAGCTGTATGTCAGTACCAACAAATCTACAGAAAGAACGCAGCTCTTGGAAAGTTAAAAAAAAAATCTAATAACTGAAATTATGTTAAGGGAGAAATCACAAAAGAAAATTTGAAAATTCTTAAAACTGAGTAAGAATGAAAACACTACATACCAAAATCTATGGGCCACAATGAAGGCAGTCCTAAGAAGAAGGTTTATAGCACTAATCATCTACATTAGGAAAATGGAGAAAACTCATATTAATAAATTAATGCTGCATCTCAAACCTTGGAAAAATAAGAACAAGTAAGATCCCAAAAGGCTAAACTGGGATATATAATCAAAATCAGGGCTGAAACTGATGAATTAGAAATTAAGAAAAGCAATACAAAGAATCAATAAAATGAAGAGCCGATTCTTTGAAAAGATTAATAAGTTTGATAAACCTTACAAGAAATACTGAGGAAATACAGGCGAATCATGGAAACAAAAATTAAGCCTATATTTCACTAACATGAAAAATCTAAAAGAAATGGATGAAATAACATAACAAAATTAAACCAAGATGAGGAAACCAATTTAATTAGACTCAACAATCAATGAGATAGAAAGATTAAGTAAAAATCTCAGACCTGGGGCCTGGAGAGATGTTGCTGTGATTAAGAGCACTGACTGCTCTTACAGAGGACCTGGGTTCTGTTTCCAGCACCCAAATGGTGGTTAACAATCATGAGGAATTCCAATTCTAGTGAATCAGATGTCCTCTTCTGGCCTCTGCTGGCATTGTACCACGTGGCCACACTAAACATACATACAGGCAAAACATATGCACATAATATTAACGTGAATTATATTAAGAAAAAAAACCTTCTTACAGTTAGGAGCTGGAGAGATGGCTCAGCAGTTAAGAGTACAGACAGCTCTTGCAGGAGACCTGGGTTTGGTTACCAATACTCCATTGTGTCTAACAACTGTCTGTAACTCTAGGAGATCTGAAGGCCTCTCTGATCTTGGTGGGCATTTCATACAATGGTACACTAACATACATGCAAGCAAAACATGCATACACACAAAATATAAATACATACATTAAAAAATATCATAACTAAAAAAGAGCTTAGACCCAGGATTCAGCACAGAAATCTACTAACCCTTCAAATAGCTAATATAAATACTCCTCAAATTATTCTGCAAAACAGAAAACCAAGGAATAATTGTAAATTTCTTCTATGAAGCCAGTATTACCCTGATACCAAAATCAGACAAAGATTCAACAACAAAAAAAGAATTTATAGGCCAATCTCTGTAAAGAACACAGATGAAAAATTGTCAATAAAATACATGGAAACTGCCAGGCGAGGTAGCACACTCCTTTAATCCCAGCACTCGGGAGGCAGAAGCAGGCATATCTCTGTGAATTCAAGGCCAGCCTGGTCTACACAGTGAGTTCCAGGACACCTGGGGCTACAGGGAGATGATGTCTCAAAAAGACCAAAAAAAAAAAAAAATACATGCAAACTGAGTACAAGAGCACCTCACAAAGATTAAGTTGGCCTCATCTCAAAAATGCTGGGATGGATCAACATACACAAATCAGTAAATGAAATCTAACCACATAAACCTAATGACAGAAACCATATGATCATTTTATTAGGAGCAGAGAAAAGGCCTTTGATAAAACACAACAGTCATTCATGATAAAAGTCAGGAAGAATCTATGGATACAGGGGACAGATCACATCATAAAAATGGCATTATGCAACAAGCCCATTTCCAACATCATGATAAATGGAGAAAACCACAAAACCTTTCCACTAAAATTAGGAATGAGACAAGGATGTCAGTGTCCATTCCTGTTCAGGACGGTGCTTGAGGTTTTAGCTAGAGCAACACACAAGAAGTGAAGGCAATAAAGGAGACACAAATAGGAAAGGAAAAAGTCAAAATATCCTTATTTGCAGATATGACTCTATACATTAAAGACTCCAAAAAAAAACACTCCCAATTTTTATGCATATCTCCCTTATTAAGGCCTGTTTCCTACTGTTCTTCTCTTTCAGGTTCTTTATTTTCCTTTACCTCCCTGTTTCCTTTCCATTATCCTGGTTCCTGTAGTTATGTATGGATACATACTTATCAGTGTTTGGTTCTAGGATCCACATATGAGGGAGAATATGTGGATTCTTTTTCTGAGTCTGTGTTACTTCACTTAGCATAACAGTTTCTAGTTCCATTCATTTACCTGCAAATTTCATGATTTGATCTTTCTTTACTGATGAGTAAAACTCCATCAGACAAATGAATCACATTTTCATTATCCACTCGTCAATTGAGGGACACTTAGGTTGCTTCCATCTTTTAGTTATTGTGAAAAGAGCACAACAAACATGGATCTACAAGTATCTTGGCAATAGGATGAATCCTTTGGGTCTATGCCAAGGAGTGGTATAACTGGGTCAAATGGTAGGTTCATTTGTAGTTTTTTATTCACACTTCACACTGCTTTCCATAGGGGTTGAACAAGTTTGCAGCCCCACAAGCAGTGGATGAGTGTTCCCCTTTCCCCACATCATCTCCAACATTTGGTATCATTTGTTCTCTTGGTCTTAGCCAGTCTGACTGGGGTAAGATGAAATCTTAAAGTGGTTTTAATTTGCATTTCCCTAATTATTAGTGATGTTGACCATCTTCCAAGATGTTTCATAACCATCATTACTTCTTTTGAGAACTCTCTGTTCAGCTCCTTAGCCCATCTTTTAGTTGGGTTGCTTCTTGTCTTGTTTCTCTGTTTTTTGAGTTCGTTATATACTCTGTTTCTTAAACCTCTGTTGGATGTGTTGCTGGTGAAGATTTCTCCCATTCTGTGGGTTTTCGGTTTGCTTCCTTGTTTGCTTCCTTTGATGTACAGAAACATTTTAGTTAATGAGGTTCCTTTTGTTAATTCTTGCCCTTGTTTCCTGAACAATTGATTTCCAGTTTAGAAAATCCTTTCTTACACCTATATCTTGTAGGTTTTTCCCAATGTTTTCTTCTAACAGTTTCAGAGTTTCAGGCTGTACATTGAGGTCTTTGATCCATTTGGAATTGATTTTTGTGCAGGGTGAAAGATAGGGGGTTAGTTTCATTCTTCTACAAGTGGAGATCTAGTTTTGCCAGCCCCATTTGCTGAACATGCTGTTTTTCCTCCAGTGAATATTCCTGGCCCCTTCGTCAAATACCAGGTGGCTGAAATTGCATTGACTCATATTTGGGTCTTCAATTTTGTTCCATTGATCTGTGGGTCTATTTTTGTGCCAGTGCCATGTTGTTGGTGTCTTTATAATTATAGCACTGCAAAATAGCTTGAGATCTGGTATTTCAATTCTCCCAGCATTTCTCTTTGTACTCAGGGTTGCTTTGACTATATGGGGTCTATTATGATTGCATATGAATTTTGGGATTTTTTTCTAAGTATGTGAAGGATGTCATGGAGATTTTGATTGGGACTGCATTAAATCTATAGGTTGCTTTTGGTAGGATGGTCATATTCACAATATTAATTCTTCCAATCCATGAGTGTGGGAGGTCCTATCATCTTCTGATGTCTTCCTGAATCTCTTTCTTTAAAGCTTTAATGTGTTCATTGTAGAGCTCTTTAGTGTCTTTGGTCAGGTTTATTCCAAGATATTTTTCTTTTTGCAGCTATTGTGGAGTGTTTCCATGTGCTCTTTCTCTGATTGCTTGTTATTGGTATATAGAAATGCTACAGAAGTTTGTAGGTTAATTTTGTAACCTGCCACTTTACTGAACATGTTAATAATTTCTAGGAGTTTTCGGGTGGAATTTTTGGCATCTCTCAGATATAATATCATATCATCTGAAAAAGGGGACAATTTGGTCTCTTCCAATTATTACTCCTTTAATATCCTGTGCTTGTCTTCTTGCTCTAGCAAGAATTTCAAGCACTACATTCAAATGGAGTGGAGATAGTGGACAGCCTTGTCTGGTTCCTGAGTTTAATGGGAATGCTTCCAGTTTTTCTTCATTTAGAATGATGTTGCCTTTGTGCTTGATGTCTATAGCTTTAATTATGTTGAGATATGTTTCCTTCAGCCCAATTCCCTCTAGGGCTTTTAACATTAATGTATGATGAATATTGTCAAAGGCCTTCTCTGTATCTATTGAGATGGCAATGTGTTTTTTCTTTGAGTCCATTCATATGATTTATGCCGTTTACGTTCTTGGATGTTTAACAGACATACTTTGAGGCCTATAATAATTTGGTCAGAGGGACATAAAGGACACTTTTTGCTTCTTGCCCTCCTAGGTTGACTAGTTCTAGGGGACTATGAGCATCTCTCAAAATGTCCTATAATGGTGGTGGGTCACCTGTTGTCTTGATCAAGGAAGTTGAGGAGACCCCACCAGATGGACTTGAACTAGTGTCCAGTCTACAAAGAGGAGGATCAACACAGAGGAATCATTTCCTCCATGCTTCCAAGCAAAGCCAACTATGGACGAGCAGGACCTTTGACTTATCTTCACATAGGTGGAACTGGTAAAAGAAAGGAGCCAGGGCTCCTCTAAAGCCCATATGACCCCTGAGGAGCAGATTCTCAAACAACCTTAATAGTAAAAATAAATTGGTTTATCTGGACCAACTGTATGGCCTTAAACACCCAAAGGAAAGTATAACCAAAGATAAAATGGGCCAACATAACTTCATAAGAGTCCATATGTATAGCTAAAGGTTACATAGCAAGCAACAATGCCAGACAGGCGATACCTTCTTTTGAGTTGTTGCCACAGGGATTCCCAGATAGTAACCCAGCATAGAACTGGGAAAATGAACAGAAGACCCCAATCTTATCCAAAGGAATATTGACAACTGATTACTGCTAGATGAGGAACAGCTGACCCTCCTAAAGCAAAGACCTCTACATAGGCTGAGTAGATTCACCAGAAGGGCAAGTAGTGAGGAATGGCTGGGGGTGCCGACAACACAGCAGACAGTAGCAGGGATATCAGAATATAAGGGCTCTAGTGGGGGAAGAGAGGCTATGCAAGGATGCTACCTGGGAAGTGGGTGTATAAATAAATTTTAAAAAAAAGAAAAAAGAAAAACACTTCAAGGCATAAAAATTTGCTCCTTAATAATTAGTAGATGTGAAAAACATTACCATTGAAATCTACCTGATGACTTTATATCCATGCTCAGATGCCAGGGAGCTCAGAAAGTAGCCCACTGTGACTAGTAATAATCGGATGAATAGAGATTAGAAATGTATGTGCATTTTAGTGTCAATTGTATTAAAAATGAATTTTTCTGTATGAAACTGTATTTTAATAATGAAATGTAGATCGTTTTTAAACTTTAAAACCTAATTTAATTTTGTATCTTATAGGGTTTGTATGGAGTATGGTATTGTATAACTGTGTTGATTCAGCTATAAACCTAAGGGTTTACGGCCAGTTTTGGGGGAGATGCATCTTAGCTCTGGAGATTGTTGAGTATGTCAATGCTGTTGTAATGAAATGCTTCCTCTAATTATATGGTTATTAAATAAATAATTTTTTTAAAAAAACAGCATGATGCTGGAATAAAAGTATACACATAAATCAATGGACTAGAATTAAGGAGTCAGATATAAATTCACACACCTACATCAACTTGATTTTGACAAAGAGGACAAAAAATACATAGTGGGGAAATGACAGCATGTTCAACCAAAGGTGCTGGTCAATCTGAAGAGCTACATGAAGAAGAATGAAATTACATCCCTATCTCTCACCCTGTCCAAAATCAGTTTCAAATGAATGGAGGTCCTCAACCTAAGATGTAATACCCAGAATCTGACAAAGGAGAAAGTAGGGAATACAGTGGCTCTTACAAGCACAGGAAAGAACTTTCTGGAATGAACTCCAACAGTACAGGATTTTAGACCAACATTTGACAAATGGAATCACATGAAACTGAAAATGTTCTGTAGAGCAAAACACTTCATCATTCAATTGAAGAACCAGCTTACAGAATGGAAAAAAAATCTTTACCAGCTATACATCTGACAGAAAGTTAACATCTAGAATATACAATGAAATAAAAAAAAATTTTAAAAAGATAACCCAAATAGGCAGTAGGATATGGGCTAAAAAGAGAATTCTTAGAGGAAGAAATAATAATATTCAGATATTAACTTTTAATCTCTATATATGTGAGTTTCATTTGGAATGCTCCTAGAAGTTAAAAATCTACTAAGGGGCATTGGGTGTGGTGGGAAGTGGTATTTCAGGGGAAGGAAGATAGAATGCCATAATATAATAATATAGCAGGGAAAGCGGGAATAGTTGTGTATTAAGAAGAAAGTAAGGTGGGTAAGGAAGAGGATAGAATGAATAGTGGTGTAATAACTATCACTAAAAGACATTTGAAAAACCATGTGGAATCCTACTACAGTATGGGCTCTACAAAATATATCCATGAACATTTATCTATAAAAAGAAGTTAAGTAGCGTTACTCAATAACAGTGATAGCACCCCAACTAGACATCTCATTTTAGCAAATTAAAACCCAAGGACCAGGAATGTGTTACCTCTCTTCTAGTTGTTAGCTGGTGGGATGGATCTCATTGACCCCCAAACATTTCAGGGTATTGCCATTGCTCCTGTTACCTTTCAGAACTTGATCGTAAAATTTATTGCTGAACAACACATACTTGAATCATGAAATAAGGAGAAATCAAGTGCTACTGACCTGGAAGCTTCATCCCTACAGGCTAGCATTCATAGTCCTGGTGCTATGCACACTACAGTGGGAGAAACATAATCATCAATCCTACTCAGCTGCAAACCTGTAAGCTACAAAAATTACTGAACTGACAAAATATGCTCATTAGTGGCACAAATGTTGAAAGTAACAAACCACCCTCTGATTAAATTTCAGGCTTAATGCATGAGATGAAACCCATACCGGGCACCATTATTGAGGGCAGGAATCTGGCTAGATAAGCCATGGGCCCTAGGGGAGAACCTGCTACTAACTAATTCTACTAAATTGACATAGTATTAAAATTTACTCATACTGACTTATTTCTATACCCATAGATTAATGCATCACTCAGCCTCATCAGAGAGGCTTCTTGCGATAAAAGGCAATGATTACAGAGACCCACAACTTGGAGAGGACATGCAGATAATAAGAGACTGAAGTGTTCAGCTGTAAATGTGACATCTGTACCTTATCCCTTTTCCTCAAGGCTCAGGGATCATTGTTGAAAGGGGGCTGAAAAATTATAAGAGTCAGAGGCAATGTGTGACTACAAGGCAATAGCGCTTTCCAGATAGGAAGGCAGTTGCACATATGAACTCAACAGTAGTTGTGATGGTATAGGTAAGACCTGCGCAAGATCAAGTCAGACAAAATCCTAGCATGAAGTGAGGAGATTGGTGTGAAGCCCCACCACTAACCAAAGAGCTGTTGGCTGCTGGAAGAGGAAGAGAGTGTTTTCTGTAAAGGTGTCATCCCTGCTAGATCCACTATGCTCCGGGGGTGACAGCCCTGCCAAGAGTATTTTGGCAACACAAATTGGACTCAATGAGGAAAAAAGAACATGAAGTAGGTGGCTGTGGAGTTGGGAGTGGACCTGGGTAGGAGAGAAAATATGATCTTCTGACTTTTTTCTAGTTCCCTGTCTAGAACTTGTAATGCTAATTACTCTTGCTTTTACTTCTCCTTCACATCTCCTAATTATGATTCAAGGACTTTAGTCCTTATAAAACCAACTTGGAAATGTGTACTTTTATGTTTTTGGAAAAGCTTATGTGGATTTGAAATGATGTTTTCCTTCAGTGTTTGGAATTTTCCTGTGGTGTCCATTTCGTAGGAACTGGCTAGGCAGCTAGGGTAAAAAGACTCCAAAGAAATTTATCCAGTTTCTTGGCTAAAAGTCAAAATGTCCTTGGGCCTGTTAGCAACATACTCTGTTCCAAAGGCCAAAAAACATCAAAAGTATTTGGGGGCTTGTATCTAATTCTTAAAAGATTTTAGGGTTACATCTTCAGAGGGGGAAATGTTAGAGAGGAGGGAGTGGGCATGGATTTGATCAAAACACCTTATATACATGTATGAAATTCTCAATAAAGTTTTTGTAAAGGTTAAAAAAAAACTCTCAAAGAATTGAAGTTTTTATTTGTATGCCATTTTTCCAGTCATCAGTCAATTAGAACATGATCCCTACAAAGGCCTTTACCAATAATAACAATTCAGACTTTTCTCCATTAACACTTTAGGGAATCTCAGAAACTATTGAAATTGTATTTAAAATAATGTCTTCATTCAAATGCTTACAGTTCACCTGGCCACTACTAAGCCTCAGTTCTTTAGCTAGAGGAAACAGAGTGTTAGGAAATGACTTGAATGGATGTTCTTGAATGTTGAGTGCCAGGATTTTGTAATTGTATTCTCTATCATGAAAAGACTGAGTGAATAGGACTTAACATGTATGGCAGAATACAAGAGGTTCTGTTGGGAGTGGGGGAGGTATAGATGGGGGAGGGGTTTTAATTTTGATTAAGAATTGTTGTATGAAATTTTAAAAGTTCAATAAAAATATATTTTAAAAAAGTCATTCAGCTGATGAACAACTATTTCCTTTGAGTCAAGGGACGATAAATTAAGTCAGAGTATTTGAAAATTGCATACTATTGATGTGAGAACCATGGTGGCCTATGCTTTAAGCTAATCTAGGTTAATTTTATCCCTAGTGTATTATCGACAGAGTACATCTGACAGTTATGCATTAAAAGTATTTGAGTGGCATTTTCAATAAATGATTAGCTGAATAACTTGTTCCCTGCTGGGCTGATAGACTGTATTTTGCTTTATTAATCTGTAATATTCAGAACATATTTCTGTTGAAGGAGACTTGGCATGCACTCATGATTAGAACACAGAATAACAGGGGTATGCAAGGTTTTTGAAGATACTTGCTTTTCTTTCAGAATAAGTTGTCTGAACACAGCCTTATTCTTCATGGAAGTCCTATTAAATCTCAATTCTGCTTCAGGCATTTATCATAGTCATGGAAATGTGTCACTCTCATCTCTGATTGTAGGGAGCATGATGCATCAAGGCTTCAACTCTGTGTCATAAAATCCATCCCTGCCTTCCCAGGGAGACCAAAATTTCTATGGACTTCCCACTGACCAATAACTTTGCATGCTGAATATCAGGTTAGGTGCATTCTGGGAACATGAAGGGATCCTCTGCTTGCCAACTTTGACACAAAGGCTTCCTAAAAACTGTGCTCCAGTTGAATGCTCCACCTCACTTCGCCCTGCATTTAAAAGTTGTATAGTGTAAATCTTTACAACAATGCAGGTGTAATGGTTTCCTGAGTTTCTCTTGATTCTTTCCCCATTTCTCCTGAGATTTATTTTAATAAATTTCTTGCATATTGAGTATTCTATCTCAGCATCCACTTCTTCAGATGAGCAAGACCAACAGTATTCATGTACAACATTAACTCATATTATTCTTCACAAATGGTGTCCGATACACTCCCAAGAGACAAAATCCCAAACACTATAAACTTAATTGTTGAAATCCTTAAAGAGAGCTGGGAAGATTGCACAGTGGGTAAAGTTCTTGCAATACAAATGTAAGGCCTGAGTTTGATTCCCCATAACCTATGTAAAGCTGGAAATGGCACATGAATAGGGCACATGTCCTATTCAAATACTTCACTGTCACGATGGAATATGGAGACAGGAGAATTCCCAGGAGTTTACAAACTAGCTAGCCTGGTCTTTCAAAGTGGCAAACAAGAGACCCTGTCACAAACAAGGTAAAAACAAGGACCAGTATCCTAGGTTGTGTTCTGACCGCCACGTGTGCTGTGACATGTGGGCTCCTGTGCTCATACAACAAATCTCTCTCTCTTTCTCTCTCTCTCTCTCTCTCTCTCTCTCTCTCTCTCTCTCTCTCATATACTTGCAAAGATTTAAAATAAAGAAATCCATAAGGATCAATTTATATTCTAAGATCCTGAAAAATGCAATCTTGAAAGTTTTTAATTGCAAAAATTGAAATTCTAAAAGCTGAAACTTCCAAAAGCACAAAAACCATGGAAGAAACAGAAGACTATACACAGAGGTAAACACTGAATTTTGAGTAAGGAATTGGCCAAAAATATGCCTTCATTTTTTTTTTTTTTTTTTTCTGATGTAACACCAGGAGCCAGGAAAATGGAAAGGATTCATGGACACAAAGTAAAAGAAAGAACCCGAAAGAGGGGGAAGTAGGAGTGTTCAGCAGGGAGGAGAGGAAGGAAGGGCATACAAGGGGCCATGGCATTGGTGGGGGGAGAGTCAGGAGAAGGGGAATGGTGGGAGGCAGGTGTTATTGGGAGGAGGGTGAGGATAATGGGGTGCTGGGACTGGGGAGGGAGGAGGGAGGCCAGATGGGAGGAAAAAGAGTAGAAATGACTGAATCATGGGGGGGGATCTGGGAAACCCAGGGGGAAATGTGATGCCTCCAAACCCCATGAGAAATGCACATACAGTATTTGAACATTAAGGAGCTGGTTGGAAAGGAACATAGTCCCAGATAGAAGAGACCTCTCTTTGGGTGGTTGGTAAGAG
This sequence comes from Nannospalax galili, assembly GCF_000622305.1. Lineage (NCBI taxonomy): Eukaryota > Metazoa > Chordata > Mammalia > Rodentia > Spalacidae > Nannospalax > Nannospalax galili. The sequence continues at coordinate 4,644,381 of NW_008332644.1, read as the reverse complement.
TGGTCTAGGAGACTCCCAAAATAACACAGGCTATTGCCAAACCTCTTGGTTATCTCCCAGAACTAGTAGATAAAACCCTACTTCGGAAGACAGGACATACTTTGGATACAGTACTTGGAGCAATGGATTATGAACTGATCTGGAAGAGGACTTTTTTTTTTTGTCTTTTTGAGACAGGGTCTCCCTGTAGGCTGAGCTGTCCTATAACTCACTATGTAGACCAGGCTGGCTTTGAACTCACAGAGGTCCTCCTGCCTCTGCCTCCCAAGTGCTGGGACTACAGGCGTGCACCACCACATGTGGCTTTGGAAGCCGTTTAATGAAATTTGGCTATCATAATGCCAGATGATATGCAAACTGGCAAGGGAGAAAAATAATCAATGGTCCAACCCATCCCTAAATCTTAAAAACCACAGTGACCCACATGGCAAACTATCTCTATTGGGACAGTAGTGACACTGTTATCTGGGGGGCAATCAACAGCTATCTAATTGGACTTCAAACCCTCTCAGTGGGAGTAACTCATGGGTGGCACTGTAAATTCAGTCGAATACACATGACAGGAGAGGACATAGATCCTAGAGAAAACCCTATCTCTTTTATATCTCTGGAAAAAAGACCATATGCTAAATATGGATCCTTATATTTACAGACAATCATATGCTATACCACTCATCAAAAAAGCTCCTTTTTGCAACAGATGGAGGTTTCTGCAGAATTCTACAACTGGTCAGACACAGAGAATATTTGTCTAAGAGATATCAAGTACTTGGTGACACATCTACATTTGAACCTCTACAACTAAGACTCATGGGGCATGGTGGAAACTAATGCATCACTTAACTCTCACCAGTAAAGCTTCCTTGTATAGCAGAGTTTGATGTACACAGAAGGCCAAAACTGGCCAAGTTTTAAAGAATAAGAGACTGAAGAGTGTGTGTCCTTGGATAAGACTCTACTGAACTTCACCCACCCATGTCTCAGGGACCATTGCAGATGAGGGATCAGAAAGATTGTAAGAGCCAGGGCTGGTTCATTAACAAGGGGAAGCAGAAGCTTTCAGGCCATTGGAAGCTTGCACATGTGAACTTGTGGCAATGGTGTCATCAAGCATAGGACCCATGGCAACTCAATTAAACAAGGTCCCAGAGGGGAGGAGGGAAATGGCTGGCAGGCTGGCCCTAGACTTAGAACTATTGGAAACTGGTTGATGCTGGATGAGGGAGAGTAGGACTTACATATGATCTCTAGATGGCCTGACTAGACTCCAGTGGGCAAATTTACACTGAAGGACATCTGGGTACAAATGCCTGACTGGATAGGAATTAACATGTATGGTGGAATACATGCGGTCTGGTGGGGGGATGGGAGGCATGGATAGGGGAGCAGGTCTAAATTTCATTAAGAAATGTATGAAATTACAAAAGTTCAATAAAAAATTTAAAAATAAAATACAAAAATAAATATGTCAATGACAGAGCCTTCATTTTGAAAATATGTACCTGACTATATTGATATATTTTATAATCAATGAAATTTTCAGGAGCTTTTAGTTAGTAAAAGCATCATTTGCCTGAAGAAGCCAACTGGTTCAGAAGTAATTATGTGCACTGTAGGATAAGAAAACACTACACAATGTTGCTGCTGTTCTACCACTATGAAATGTGTAGTCTGTGAATTGGTCAGGATTCTCTAGAGCAAAATAATCAAAACTACAAGAGGGTTTATTAAAGAGAGTTGTATGTTTGGAGTGTGGCTAGTACAATTATGGCCCTTTACATACTGGGGAGCCAGAGGACCCAGTAGCTTCCTAATCCAAGAAGTTGAATGTCTCTAAATGCAGAGACCAATGATGCAGTCCCAATCTTGGGCTGAGGGCCTGGAAATTCCCTGGAGGGACACTGGTGTGCAAGGTCAATGAAGCTAGAATATGCGGTGGTGACAGATGTGTCTGCTCAGGAAGAATGAAGTGTGTATGTGCTGGTTGACTGACATTTTCCTGTATCCAGTTTTACTTAACCTGAATTTCTGGGCTGTTGGTTAGAGCCACCCTACATTCAGGACACTTTTCTTTATTGTCCCCATGTGTCAGTCATCTCTTGAAATTCACAGACATACCCAAAAGTATGCTTTATTAGTCTCTCCTGTATCTCAGTCTAAACAATTTGATCAGAATAACCATCGTGGTCTGTATATTATTTCATGTAAAGTGGAATTCTATATATATCTCAAGTAACATAGAACCATAACACAGAAAAATAGAAAAGTTTAATAGGTAATGCACATGTTTGTATATGCCAGTAGTACAGAATCTTAAAATAAGCTGTACTGTATAGAAAATGAAAGTGAATGTATTCTTCAAGGACAATTATGCTCTTTAAATAGCAATTATTCATCTTGTCGCAAGCCTTCAAAATATAGTTAATGATCATGGAAGTCAGCCAACTTTTAGAGACCACTTCTAGAATTTCATATAATGTCACCCAACAATATGCTTTTCCATGTCTTTTCCATTTGGTTAGGTTTTCTCACATCCCTTTCCCAGTTTCAGAAGGTCATGATTTTTCACAAGTTTGTAAGCTAAGTTTTTCCTCCTCACATCATTTCCAGTGATATAATTGTGTAAGAATTTTTGAGTTTTATTTTTTAAGTATAGTTGTGCAAATTTGACTTTGGAGAAGTATGTAATTATAAAACTGGCTTTGTGTTTCAGCATCCTCAATGCATGAAAATATAAAGAATCTCAGTAAATAACAAGATTTTCTGTTCATATATCTTCACTTGTGAAAGATAAAATTACTTCAGGTTTTTGGCTCTTTGAGTGACTGTATATGTGGTAATTGGCTATAATGGCTTTGGATACGAATCATCAAAAAGAGATAGACTATCAATGTGTTTCAGGTGATCTCAGTTGCAAAGATGTGTGCACACACAGATTATTAATCATAGCGATATGTGCCCATTTATCTCACTATCTGATCAATTTTATGTATATTGTATATCTGCTTATAACTACTATGCCCAGTGTGGCTGATTATTTATATACTTCAGTATTTACATACTAAAATATGTATCTTACTTTTTCCTATTTTGTGTACAAAATAGGATGTTGTGACTTCCTATGAAGTCTATCAAAAGATAGAATCAACAAACCCTTAGTACAATTAATTTAAAGGAATAAGAGGAAGTCTAAATTAACAGAATCAGAGATGAACAAGGAACCATTAAAATAAATGCCAAAGAAATTCAGAATATAAGGAAATACTCCATTAAGTCAGAAACTTGAAAGAAACAAATGAATTCTTAAATTTATCCAAACCACCGAAGTTAAACCAAGAGAAGACCAACAACTTAAACAAACCCATAATAAGGATAAACAGTAATAATAACAATAAAAAAAAACCTTAGAAGAAAGCAAAAAACAAAAACAAAAAGGGGAAATTAAAAGGATAATAAGAAGGTGAAATTAAAAGGATAGTAACAGGAAAATAAATTATTTGCAGGTGATATACATAAGTGATACCAAAAATTCCACCTGAGAACTAAAAATGATGGGCACTTTCAGCAAAGCGGCGGGACAGAAATCAACTTACAAAACCCAGCAGATTTTCTGTATACCAATAAGAAGCATGTTGAGAAAGAGATCACAGAAACCTTCTCATTTACAATAGCCTCCAAAAATCTACAAATAAACCTAAAAATGAGGTGACAGAACTCTATAATGGAAAACTTAAATCTCTGAGATAGAAATGGAGGAAGACATCGGAAGACGTGCTCAGGGATTGGTAGAATTCATACAGTGAAACTGACTATGCTACACCAAAAGACATTTACAGCTTCACTACAGCCACAATCAAAACCTCATGACATTCTTCACAGAAATAGTTTTAAAAATCTAAAATTCATGTGGAAGCCCAGAAGACTTGGGATAGGTGAAGTAATCCTGAGTAAAAAGAAGAGTGCTGGAGGGATCATGCTAAGACATTTCAAGTTATACTGCTGTATTCGTAAAAGATAAAAGCATGGAACAGTCACAAAAACAGATAGGTTGGGGGCTGGAGGGATGACTCAGTGGTTAAGAGCACTGGCTACTCTTGCAGAGGACCTGGGATCAATTCCCAGCACCTACATAGTGGCTAACAACAACTGTCCATAACTCCAGTTCCAGAGGATTCCAAAACCCTCTTCTGACCTCCATGGGCATTGCACAACCCAGGTGCACTTAGATACATGCAGGCAATACATTCATACACATAAAATTAAAAAACAATAAGTAAAATAAAAAAATCAGATATGTAAATAAGTGGAACAAAATAGAACACACAAACATGAGTATATATAATTTCAGTCACCTCATAGTTGAGAAAAATGCCAAAAATACACATTGGAGGAAAGACCACATCTCTAATGAAGAGTGTTAGGAAAGCTGTATGTCTAGTTGTAGAAAAATGACATTAAACCTGTATCTGTCTCTCTGTACTAAAATCAACTCCAAATGGATCAAAAACCTCGATATTAAACCTTAAGTGCTGAAACTGCTGGAAGAAGGCAGTGTCCTACAAGATTAAAGAGTGTCCCAACCCAGCATTCCTTGCCAGCCTCCCACTCTCACAAGACCAGTTCAGCTCACCCACCCCACGCACTCACATTTGATGAGTTTCCAAATCTCAGCATTCCCTTGTGCCATCTCACACTCACAGGCCTAGCTTCTTTCTCATAAGCTCAACTTCGTCATGACAGAATCTCGTCTGCCCTTGCTGCCCTCCCCGCAATTCCAGGCATAGATGGGGTTGTGCAGCCTGTGAATCTGGAAAGATCCAGTCAAGAGAATTATGTGCACGTTACCTCTGAATTGGAATCACACCTGCACCTCCAATCAAAAAAATCAACATAGTCATGATAAAGATGTATTTTATGAAATTTGTGAAAATTCAGTAAGTAAATAAATGATTAATAAAAAATGTACCATATTAGAATTCAGTTTTTAAGGCATTAGATGGAAAGCAGCTATATCTTCTGCACACAGTATAAAAGAGCTGCAAAAAAATTCATGATGGAATGCATCTTTGCCCCTGTTATAGTATTCCATTGTTATTATAGCTATTTTGGCTATACATTTGATGTTTCATGTGTTGGTTCTATCCTGTTTTATTGACCAGCTTGTATAATGGTGTGTAAAGCTATACTGTAGAGCAATACTTAAGCCTGAAAAGTGATGAAATTA
>NW_008332644.1:4613354-4637228 GCF_000622305.1 Nannospalax galili | reverse complement strand
TGTATAATGGTGTGTAAAGCTATACTGTAGAGCAATACTTAAGCCTGAAAAAAGATGAAATTATTTTTAAAAATTTAAAAAATTTTAAATGGCTAAGAAATATAGTTAAAAATGTTGAGCATCCTTAGCCTTCATGCAAATGTATTTAGGATTTTATCTTACCCAAGTAAGAATGGATAAGATCAAGAAAACAAATGACAGCAAACATTGCCAAGGATGAGGGAAAAGGGGATTGCTCGTTCACTGAAGGTGGGATTACAAATTTGGGTAGCCACTCCACTGTGGAAATCAGTGTGGGTTAAAGAACTTTGCGTCCTACTGCAGAGATACTTGTTCAGCCATGTTCATTTCTGATCTATTCAGAATAGCTATAAATAGGGAATAATCTAGACATGGATCATGAAAACATGGTACATATACACAATGGAATTGTATTAATCTCTAAAAAATGAAATAATGATATTTGCAGACTAATGTATGAAAGAGTAAAATATTCTGACAGAGGTAACCCGGATCCCAAAAGACATACAAGCACTACCTCTGATTGTTCTTCCTAGCTCTGAATATATTCAGATATATATGGACTATTGGGGGTTAAGGGAGAAGGAGGGGAAGGGATAGTAGGATGTCACAGGTGCTATTAAAGGGGGAAGAGGAAAAGAAGGAGATTTTAATTGCAGAAACAGAGGGAAGAGAGAGAGGGAGGTAGGAGAGATAAATAACAACTAGAATGCCTGAAAGAGCCATAAGGAAACATTACTTTATAACTTACTTGGAAATATATACACATTATATATGTGTTTATATCCATATACACATATAGTTTAAATGACGTTACACCACACAGGGTAATAATGCTTCCCCTAGGAGCCATAGATTATTTAAGAAAAAACTTAGTGCTGGGCATGGGAAACCTCCCTTCAAAATGTTGATCAGGTGGTACAAGAGATCCCCCTAACAATATAGGCCATTACCATTGCCTTTGTTTGCCTCCTAGAACTTGAAAGTAGGAACCTAGTGCTGAAGACCACACACTTTGGAAACAGGACTTGGAGGAATCAATTTGGAACTAACCTAGAAGCCTCCCTCCCTGAGAACTAATGCTTATACTGCAGGAGGAGCTACAGAAGCTGCCTAGGCAGAAAAATCGTCAATATTCCCACCCAATTGAAAAGCCTGCAAACCACAACTATGACTGAACTGGCAAGATACCCCCAATGGTACAACTGTGGCACTGTCATCTTCAGGACAGCCATCAGCTGTCTAATGTTACAATTGTGGCACTATTATCTTTAAAGCAGCCATCAGATGTCTAGTTGGCCTTAAGACCCACTCAATAGGTAAAATTTTGTCCTTTGTATTGTAAACCTAGCCAAATACCCCTGACTGGAGAGTTCAGAGACCTAGAGGAGAACATACTTCTGAGCATTTTCCTAAACCAATGTAACTTCTTACTGTATTGCAAATACCTATCCTTGCACTCACAGATAATGTAGCTCTCATCCCTCCTTAAAGAAACTTTGTTTTGTGACAGTTGAAGGTAACTATAGAGAACCATTAGTATTAAAGTGTGGAGAATAGGTGACTATGAGTTATCTGGCCTACATTGGTACACCTAAAATGCAAGTTCTACACTTAAGGCTTGGGGAGCACTGTGGAAGAGGAGCAGAAAGAGCATGAGAGCCAGAGGAACAGGACACTGGTTACTAGATAGTACCTTCTAGACATGACGGGGAAGCAGCACACATGAAATATCAACACTATAGTACCCCAAACAGGATCCCTAGATGAAGAGCTACAGGCAATCAGAGGCTGGCAAGAGACTCAGTGTTCTGCAAGGAGGAACCCCTCCTAAGAGGTTATTGAATCCCAGTTGGTCAGCAAAAAACACATGCACATAAAAGACTATAAATGGGCCCAATATGTTTATGCAAATATGTCTCTCTGTATGTAAAAATAATAATCATACAAAGGACCATGAACTTGAAAGGGAGATGGTAGATATAGGATATGTTGGAATATGGAGAGGGAGACATGAGTATAATACAAATACTTATGTATGAAATTCTCAAAAAAATAAACATTTTAATAAAGATAAAATAACTTACTTCGTCAATGAAACATGGACCAGAAAGTATCCAGTAATTGCAATTCAACTGATCCCAAGAATACATCTTCCTAGAACAACAGCTACACAACTGATACCTGCCTAGATAAGACAGATATCTGCGAGTTCAACGCTAGTGGGTTATCTCTAACCTCTATGATATGAAGTCGAAATGTCAGTTACCAGTTGAGCATAGTGTCACATGCATTTGGGAGTCCAAAGCAGGATTGCCATGAGTTCAAAGCTTGACTGGGGTATTTAGTGAGTTCAAGTCCAGCCTAGGCTATATAGAAAGATCCTAACTCATCCCACCCAATCAATTACCACTTCCCAAAGGTTATCTAAGTTAATTATATATTCCAAGCACATACAGGCACATAAAGTAGTTATAAAATGATACTTATTTCACACAAATTTTTAACCCAGACCAGAATTGAGACTATGGAAACACTGAGAAAGACTGGTTCCCTCTCATATTTCTTATCCTTGAGTTTCTGTTGCAGTGCAAAATTTTAATAGCTTATCAAGTGTATAAAAGTTGTCAACTACTGTCCCATTTTATCTAGTTGTAATGCACAAAGTAGATGATTAATGTCCTAAACTACCTCATGAAATAATGCCCAATAGTGATGAAATTTAAACCAAGAGTAATATTTTTTCAGTTCTCAGCAACTTTCCCAAGCACTTTTACTATCTGCTCAATTTCTCCAGAAAACCACTGGTATTGTTACTTGTAATGTATGCAGTCACTCTAACATGAGGAATTCCTAGTTTTCTTAAGGTTTATTGGATTTAAAAACTGAAAGTATCATGTCAGATCATGCCAAATCATTGCACATCTTTGTTGCAAGCACTGCTGTATGATTATACAAAGAGCATCATGAAGAGCTGTAATATTGGCCTCCACACAGCCTGTTGTTGAGAAGGGCAAGAATAAAAGCCAGACACAAAAGAAAGGAAACAATGTGTCCTCAATGGGAACTTCAAACTCTGAATATTACAAGTTATTAATTTCAGGAACTTGATAGTTCAATAATCAAAAAAAAAACTGCTTCCAAAAGTTTCATACACAAGGCCCTGTGACAAACATTGTAGAGGAAGGCAAGCATATTAAATTCTAAATAATCTCCTCAAATAAACCTTAAGCCCATAAGAAAACTAATACATTATATAAGTTTCAACACCTATAACTAGCTTGATTTAACTATAGCTACCTAGTTAATGTAATGGGTATAGTAATCCAACAATGATATTTAAAAATGCAAACAAGTTCAAACAAAACAAATATTCTCCTATAATTATTTAAGGTAGGTAGCTAGGTCCCTGGATAACCAATGGCTACAGAAATAGACCTGCAATCTTCTAGGTCTCTAGAGTCTCAAATGTTACCATAGACAGGGAAAAAACATAAAGATATCCTACAAGGTGGGCCCATAAGGAAGAAGATGGAAACTAAGGAGACAGCAGGTACATTCTTTTATGCCAAGAGCCAAAACAACACACATTGCTTCCATTCATTCATATAAAAACGTACTACTATAGATGTTTTCTAAAATATATACATATGTATATATAAAGGGTTTAAATGGCATTACCTTATAACACAGGATACAGGGCCTTACTAGATACTGCAGAATAACAAATCAAAAGCTCAGTGCCAGGAATGGGTTACCTCTTCTGGAATTGTTGGCCCAGAGAACCTCATAGACTCCCAAAATACTACTGGTTATTGTCATTGCTCTTCATTACCCTCCAGAATTTGATGGTAAGATCCTGTTGGTGATGATATAACTTACCTGGGTTGAGAATAGGGAGAAATCAAGCTGATGCTGACTGTGAATCTTCATCTCTAATTGCTAGCTTTCATGGTACTGGAAGGTGCTAGGCACACTACTGGTAAAGGAAAGTAATCTTCAAAGTTACCCAGTTATAACTCTGTGAGCTACAATAGCAACTGGCTTGCTAAGATAATCAAACACTTTTGATTGGATTTAAGGCTTTCTCCAGAATACAGAATCCATACATAGAACTGTCATCAGGGCCAAGAACATTTACACAGATGGGTCATAGACCCTACAGGAGAGTCTACTACTCATTCTGCTGAAAGGACATAGGATAAATAGACTCAATGATTTGTCATTATACCCCTAGGGTACTACATCTCTCAACTCTTATCAGAGAAGCTTCTTTTTGCAGAAAATGGCAATTCACACAGAATCCCCTAACTGATCAATGTGCAGAAAATAAGGAAGTGTGGAATGCTCTGCCTGTGATGGAACATCTATATCATAGCCTCCCACAAAGGCTCAAGGATCATTGCAGAAAACAGGGTGGAAAGATTGTAAGAACCACAGGTGATGGATGACTACAGCAAAGCAGTGTTTTCTAGGCACAGCAGGACATTTGCAAATAGGAGCACCATGACAAAATCCCAGCGTGAAAGGGAGAGGTGAGCATGAGGCTTCACACCTAGCTGAGGAGCAATTGGCAGCTGATAGCTGCTGGGAGAGGGACAGTTTTCTTTAAGGGTGTGACCCCTGGTAGACTGACCACATGCCAGGGGATGCATGCACTCACCCCCAACAGTATTTGGGGAACACAAATTGGAGTCAATGATCTTTAAAAATTGAACACAAAGTTAGTGGGGGGGATAGAGAGGTGGGGGTAAATTTGAGTGGAGATGGGGGAAGGGGTTAAATATGAGCAAAAATATATTTTTGAAAAAATAATAAAAATATCATTAATATTTTATTAAAATATCATTCATAACATTTGAAAAGAAATTTTTATAGCCTCACCTAGCCACAAGGAATATTGATAATGACACAGGGGCAGTGGACAAAGGATTTTTGTGGACAGATGCCAGTGTCTTTATCACACCATTTTTACCCTATTTCTTTCACATGATCATCACAGCTTCCCAATGGCATACATATTTTATATATACTTTATATTTAATGTAGCTGTGGATCAGAGAGTTTAAGCAACTGGTTTAAAGTCATTTAAGTCACTTAAGAGCAGAGATGAAATTTGAACGGCAGCATGCCTGACATCAAATCTATTCATATAAGTACTATGACAGGGATGTTTCATGAGGCACTCTTTTTTTTCAATGTTCCAAACACATGAATTGCTATATTAGGTATCATGTTAAAAGAAAATAATTTCTTTTGAATAATTGTGGCATTTCTTGATGGTAAAGTGCATATATAACCTGAGAAAAATTGTAAAGAGGCCAAAATGTGTAGCTCATGACACTCACATCTGGAAGAAAGAGCCATTTAATTTTGATACCTTGTCTTCTGCAAAGCTTTTCATCCATTTTTAAATTTTATTGAGGCTCAGTGAAGTAATGTTATTATAATTAACAAGTTTCTAAGTGGAAGGTGTTATTTGACCAGCACAAAGAGGAATTATATTTAAGAAAAAGCTGGCTGTTAACACTAAGTTGGAAACTATAGCTGAGCTGCATGACATTTGAAAGATTGGGGAGTTGTTTTTATTGTCATTTTATTTCACAGGCACAATTTGATTTCTACAGGGTTTTTTTTAATTCACCATATTTCAAATGTCTGTTACCATGTACCAAAGCTGACAGATGTGTGCTGCCTGCAGTGGTAAGCTTGGACTCCCTGCCATTTGGAATATAGAGACAAAGGGCCTCTTTGTTCAAAAAGGAAACTGGTCACATTATGATGGTAACTCAGGACTGGAAATGCAAAGGGGAAAAGAAAAAGGATGATTGGGTGAGGGCTATGTGTTACAGCAAAAGGTAGGAAAGCTTGCAAGAGTGTGTGTGTGTGGTAATGTTAAGCAAATGATAAAGAACTGAAGTACCATTTTAGATTTCCTGGATATCTTTTACTTTTAGTTCTTTGAGACAAGACAAAATGTAGAAGTTGGTGATTTTTACTGGCAGTTCAGTTTCAGTTTGGGCTCACAACACTCACACAGCTCGCAAAGACCTATCAGTGGAACAGCACCAGCACAGCAGCAGCAGCCCTGTAATCTCTGTGAGAAAGAAAGGATGGCATTGTCCAGTAGGTGAGAGGAAGTTTGACATCTGTCCGTTCATCATCTGGACAATTCCAACAAAAAAGGAAGTACAGCCAATGTGAAATCTTGGCACAATTTAGCTGAAATGAACCATCAAACCTCCATGCTCGTCCCTGTAGATGCTTCCAGAGAAGTATCCAGAGGCTCCACCATACTGGTCATCCCTCATAGCAATGACTGTTTGATTATGTCCCAGAAGATAGATGCATAAGTTTACCCTCTCTTCGCCAAGTCTCCTCCCATAGGCTATTACAGTGTTTAAGGGAACAAGAGAAATATGTTACTAAATAACTTTTCTTTTAAAAGAGATTTATTTATTTTTATGTGTATGAACACTTTACCTACATGTATGTAAGTGCACCATATGAGTGCATTTGCCCATAGAGGCCAGAAGAGAACATCAGACCTCATGGTGCTGGAGTTACAGGTGGTTGTGAACCATCACATGGATGCTGAGAACCAAACTTGGGTCCTCTGCAAGAGCAGCCAGGGCTCTTACTCTCTAAGCCATCTCCACAGGCCCTAAGTAAGTTTATAGAAGTCAGGCCAGCTGTCAGCCCCCACCCAGGCCCCAACCCCGCTGCTACTGGGTTTTGTAGTAGAAAGGCATACAGGTAGAAGGTCTTTGCCAACACCCAGGCAGGCAGTCGGGGTCCATCCAGAGGAATAGGAGGCTTCTCTTGACATCAGGGAGTGGCCCTGATCAGAAAGCTTCAATTGGTCTTTTGTCAGACAGCAGGATGGCTAAGGCTTAGCAGCCAATGTCCCTCTGTTGGGGAGTACTCATCCTTCTCCTGTGTGCCCCGGAGAGCCTGTCTGGAGCCCCATGTTGGGCACCAGCTGTCGCGCTCTCCTCTCAGCCCGAACCGGCTGCTACTGGGAGACCGTTGCGCACTGGCCCCCATCACAGAAAGCTGGGGCGAGGAGAGAGACCGGTGCGGGGAGGGAGGCCTTGGTTGGCAGTGAGTACAACAGGAAGAAAACACCCAGGAGGCTGTATCAGCGGACAGCTCGTTTATTATGGCGGAAGCAGAAGTTTATATAGGAAAGCTTCCCCCGCGACGAGGTGGGGTTAGTTTCCTGGCAGGCTGGCAGATAAGGGTAAGGAGGGAGCTTCTAAGGCTATATAAACTACAAGGTATCCAATTAGGATTAAAGCGTTAGAGGCTTAATAGTTTTGCTTGGGGGTTGTTGGGTAAAAGACAGTGTATCTAGAACAGAGCGGGCCAGTTTCCTGCCATCCTCACTAGGAGGTATCCCGCCTGGCAGCCATGTTCTACATTCCAGGCACTTCTGACTTATCCCAACAAAATGTCATCAGTGAAAAGAAACATAGTACTCAGCAGAGATAGATGACATTTCTGCCTTTGGCCATTTTACCACCCAGAATATAAAGGATTTTCCTTATTTCCTGCAATATACACTTATTTTCCTGCTACAACAGTTTTTGCTTCCATATGTCCTACTTAGTTCTGAACTCCCCTTTCTGGGAAGTTCATGTGAAAAAATTGCATGCCTTGGGCAACAATTTTGACAATAATTTGATCCTTATTTTCCTGTTACACAAAATGCTTATTACCATTGCCATGTCTACTGCACCTCTATTCCCATAGCTTCTTCTTGGTTATCCCATAAGGTACATGAATGTCCCCTTAAATTTGTATTTAGAGTAACTACCCTTGAGCAGTTATTCCTAAACAAAGACTGGAAACAAATAGATTAAAGTAAGACTTCTAAGGCCAAAAAGCCATCCAGGAAGGCATTTACAAGTGTTGTTAACTTGTGTCCCAGTCTGGACTATGTCCTATATGAAGTGGGAGAACAGAAAAAGTAGAAACAATACTTAATTTTTATGTGACACTTTTCCTGGGGAAATGTAAACAAATGTCTATTCACATAAGATAGGGAACCAGTGGCAACCCAAAATAGTGATTCAGAGTCCAACATGACAAACCAATGAATTAAGAGGTTAAGAACAGGGGAATGGATGACTCAAAGACAGATGCATCACTGAAAATCTCAACTTCTAGGAAACTGATACCCCTCTTTCCACAGGCAGCATGTGTAATTTTGGGGCTGTACTTCTCATATGGAAGTAAGGCATTAAGTTAATTGCACCTGCAAATAAATGACTTTTCCCTTAGATGTAGTCAGAAGAGACATGGAGTTGTCTAAGCCTAGGAAGGCCTTCAGGCCACCCTCAATTGGCCAAGAGTTTCATGAGTAGTAGAATGCCTTAAGCTTCCTCCTTTAGAACAAGAAAGAGTCTGCAACAATTACTCTATATGTGTCTGGCTGTAAAGTAATGTTGTTGGTCATGTGAAACATCAATAGGGAATAGGAAGCCATCAACATCATCAAACTCCTTAGAGTCTAAAAGCTGTAGATAAATCTATGTGAGATAAATAACAAGCATTTTGTCTCATTTTCAGTAGCTAAAATTAATCTGTGTGGTCATAAATATTAGATAGTGTATCACGGGCCAAGGTTGTGAAAGCACAGAGTAGATATTTTTGATGTCAGTTCTCCATGGCTTTCAAATATTTCTACACATCTTTTAAACAAAGACATGACCTCTTCTGTCCCAGACTAGCCTTTCAAAAATAGCTATATATTGGAACCTTGGAAAGCAGAATTAATCCTTCTGATGCAAAGGTAAGTTGTTTCTTACCCAATTTAAAAGATAATGTTTCTGTTGGATAGAGACTGAGAAGGTTTTTCTGCAGCCCATTATAAAAGATTCTGTCTCCCTAAGCTTTCGGTTACTCAGTTATGGCAAAAATCAGCCTTTCTGAAATGCCTCTGTGGGACTTGGGGAAAAAAGGAAACCAAGGAAACAGGGCAAGTTGCTTGTCATGTTGTGAATAATGTAATTCTTTGTGTCTTACCTAGGAGATGGACTTGTTAGGTTGCCAGGAGAGCAAACCACCTATTTTTCACAACCTCAGCAACTACCCCTCCATGGTTTTGTGTGATACATTAATCTCATCTCTTCTTCAATAATATTTTTTTCCTCATTCCAGTATATCTGATATTTATGTAAATCTTACTGAATTACTCACTAAAAATCAGTTTTGGAGTGTCTTTTCTTTCTAGGCTTTGTATATCTGAAGCAAAGGTCTAGCCCTTATTCACCTTTGAAGCCTTGACTACTAGCATCAAATACATGCTTTCTGAATTAATTGGATTTGGGTATTTGAACTACTCAGAGCACTTCAGGTGGTTATCTTTTTGGCATAGAAAATGCTTCACCAACTTCTTGTCTGTAGATAATGCTGGAAGATACTTTTGTCTAATCATAACTTGTCTGTAGATGATGATGGAAGATAGTTTTGTCTAATCATAACTTGAGCCAGAATAACCTCTCAACTATGCATGGTTCCCTTTAGTGTCTGCATCACTATAAGTTGACTTAAAACTGAGAGGTAAGAAGTTAGAGCAGTGAGACTGATTGCTGAAAAAAAAATAGGAAAAAAGTCCTGCCATGGTTAATCATTTCTCCAAATGTCGTTGCCTATAATCTTGGGAAAAGATAAGCCCAAAGTAAGCATTCTTTACAAAAATATGGCATCTTTCCCAAGACTCAAATGTTCCTAACTTAGAAAAGACAACAATACAATCGTTTCCAACACTAATTGTGGTTTTCCTACAACTTTCTAAGAAAGACAGTCTTGCTTTTTCATTTTCTCATGGCTCTTGATTCCCTCAGCATCCTCCCCTCCATGCTCCTGGTGCATCAATTTCAGTGACAGATGCTCAAGGAGCCAACCATGTTTCTCAAAAATAGAATGCAGTGCTATTTTCTAAAGGAGGGGCATGAAGTGAGATGAAATCTCTGTGGGGAGAGATTTATAACTAGAATGAAATGGAAAACACTTTCTTTCTGAAGATTTTAAGGGAAATAAAAATTCTTTCTATGCAAGCATAGATTGAGCATAACTATTGTATTCGGCACACTTTAAAAAGTCATTTTCCATGAAAGTGAAGAAATATATTTTAAACAGCTTCCCAATCCTCCTCCTCACATTCTCAGGAAAACACATAGAGCATAAAATTCTGCAGATTCTACAATCCTTACTTTGAAGAAGCTGAGTATGTGCAGGAAACAGATTTCTTAAACACATATAAATAGTTTTTACTGAAATGGAATCGAAGAGTCCCTATATTCTATAAAGGGTGTTGAGTCTCCCTCCTTCAGAGCTCCTATCTATTCTGCTTAATTAGTTAGGCCCTCCCCACAATGTTCCCATCCCTGCTTTGGGCATAGGCCCACTCCTGACAGACCTAACTGAGAACTCTGGACCAGCCTAGGAAAGCAGAATCACCTACTGGGTTGTAATCCCTCAGCAACCAGACAAGCTCCAATCTCTGTGCTCCAGGGCTTACATCTACTCTGTTTAGCTAGTTAGACCCTCCCTGTGAAGTCCTCAACCCTGTCTTGTGCCTAAGCCCCTCTTGTTCCTTATGGCTGAGCACTTCCAACTAGGCTGCCAGAACCTGGCCATGGATCTGCATAGTCTCAAAGTGGGCCTAGGCCCCTATGTCCTGCTAGGGAGCACTTGACTAACCAACTTGGAAATATCCTGTCCTCCAAATGAAAAATCAAAAGTGAGAACATGAAGCACAGATAGACCAATTAAAAATCTATACTTGATGAGAAAAACTACATCAACAAAATAAAAAGAACCAAACTTAAACTAAACAAAGGTATGCTAAAATTTCTTATCAGACATATAACCAACAAAGGAAATCTATATACCTGGACCACAATGAAAAACAAAAATATTACGAAAAACCAAGATAATATGTCCCCACCAAAGCCCACCCATCCTACAGAAATGTACTGTAGTGAGATCTACACAGTGGGAAAATAGGATACAGAATTTAAAAGAACACCATAAAGATGATCGAATAATTCAACAACTTAAAGAACATACAAATAACTCAAAAAATTCAAAGAAGATAGAAACAAACTCTTGAAGAAGTTCAAGAAAATATGACTATGTGACTGAATGAAATAACAAAAAAAATTTGGTCCTTCAAAAGTGAATTCACTTCACAAGAGATAGAAGTGTTGAAAACTCAAGATGAAATGAAAATGGGATTGAAAAATCTCAATAAGCTAATTTAAAAAGACAGGTGAAAACTTCATGAGCAGAACAAATGAAATAGAAAGGAAAATAGCAAGACTAAAAGGAAAAAATTGAAGAACTGGGCTACCCAAAGAATATGAATGAGAGATGGAATATTCAGGAAATGTGAGACACCATGAAATGACCAAATTTGCATATCATAGGCATAGAGGACAGAGAAGTATCTTGGGTCAATGACATTGAGAAGATCTTCAACAGGGTTATAGAAGAAAACTTCTGAAAATTAAAGAAAGACATACCTGTACATACCCAAGAAACACACAGAACACCAAATAAGAGAACAGAAACTCCCCATAGACCATCATAGTGAAAACGCTACATGTACAGAGAAGAATGAGGGTACTGAAAGCTGTAAGAGAAAATGAGTTATATATAAAGGAAAACCCATCAGAATTACAACTGACTTGAATGCTAAAGTTTAAAAAACCAAGAAAAGCCTGGAGGAAAGTATTCTTGGTTCTAAATGACTGTGAATGCCTATCCAGAATACTTTACCCAACAAAACTGTTTTATCATTGTAGAATAAAAAAGAAATATCTTCCATGACACAAATAGACTGAAAGAATTTATGTCCTCCAAATCAGCCCTACAGAGAATGCTTGAAGCAACACAAGAGTCTGAAGAAAAAATGGCCATAAGCAAGAGGCTACAGTAAATAAATAAATAAATAAATAAATATGTAAAGTATAGAAACACAAAATAAAACTAAAAACACAGAAAAAAATGGCAGGAACCAATTCACACCATTCAATAATAACTTTAAAATATCAATGCCTGTAAGTCCCCAATGTCTATAAGTCCCCAGTCAAAAGACATAGGCAAGTTGAATGGACTAAGAAACAAAATCCATCTATTTGTTGTTTACAAGAAACTCATTTTAATTCCAAGAATAGTACCACTTTAAGGTGAAAGGGTGGAAAAAATTCAAACAAATAGCACTAAGAGACAAGCAGGAGTTGTTATTCTAATACCTGACAAAATAGACTTCAAAGTTAAAATTTATCAAAAAAGAGAAAGAAGATCAGTGCCCTCTAATCAAAGGAACAACTGGCCAAGAAGACATAATAAATTATAAACATATACGTACCAAACTATGGTGCACCAAATTTCATTAAAAACAGTACTGCTAGATTTCAAGACACAGATTAACCCTGACTCAAGAATACTAGGTGACTTCAATAACCCACTTTTTCCAATAGACATGTCATCTGGACAAAGAATAAACAGAGAGAGATCTGAATTACATGATATCTATATCAAATGAAGCTAACAGTACCTACAGAATATGTACCCAAGCACCAAAGGATACAAATTCTATCCAGCAGCCCATGAAAATTTCTCTAAAACAGAGCAGATAGTGGGTCACAAAACAAACCTCAACAAATACAAAAATTTAAATAATTTCATGCCTTCTATCAGACCACAGTGTAATAATGTTTAAGATCAACAGCAAAAGAAGGTCTAGTAACTATAAAAACTCATGGAGATTAAATAACACACACCAGAATGATGAACGGGCTGAAGAAGAAATCAAAAAAGAAATAAAAAGCATTCCTGGAATGAAATGAAATAACACAACACAACAAAACCTCTGGGACATATTGAAAGCATTTCTAGGAGGGAAATCCATTGCTCTAAGTACCTACGTGAAAAAAAATCAGAAAGAGCACAAATAAGCAACCTAATGATAAAACTCAAGAATTTTGAAAAGAACAAACCAAATCCAAACCAACAGAGGAGAAGAAACAAAAAATGCCAGAGTAGAAATCAATGAAATAGAAACAAAATAAACATTGGAAAGAATCAATGAATGTAAGAGCTGGTGCATAGAAAAGATAAACAAGATAAACACAACCTTATCCAGCTTACCAAAAGAAAGAAAGAGCAAATCCAAATCAACAAAATCTAGACAAAAGGGAAACATTGTAACAGACAGGAAAAAATACAGTGCTTTATAAAAAGGAATACTTAAAATCCTATCATCTATTAAATTTAAAATTCAAAATGGATGAATTTCTAAATTCAATGGATCTACCAAAGTCAAATGAAGAAGAGATAAAAAATTTAAATATTGGGAGCTTTTATCTAATCCTTAAAAGATTTTAGGATTACCTCTTCAGAAGGGGGAATGTCAGAGAAGCCAAAAGCCCCATAAAAAATAAATCAAAGAAGAAGAAAGAGTACATGAAGTTATTAGAAAAAAAAGTGATAGGAATATATGGCAGGAATTGGGGAGGAGGGAGTGGGCATGGATTTGATCAAAACACCTTATATGTATGTATGAAATTCTCGATAAATTATTTATTTAAAAAATTTAAATAGACCCATAGTCAATACAAAAATCAAAACAATAATACAAATCCTCCCAATTTAATAAAGCCCAGACCCTGATGGATTATCAGAAGTTTATTAGACCATCTAACAATATCTACAACCAATATTACTTGCATTATCCAAAAAGATAAAAACAGAATGAGAATTCCCAAACTCCTTCTATGAAGCAGTATAATATCGAAAACAGGTAGAAAAAAAAGCAAAAAACACACACACACACACACACACACACAGAGAGAGAGAGAGAGAGAGAGAGAGAGAGAGAGAGAGAGACCCCAAAACAAAACAAAACAAAACACTATAGACCCATATCCCCAATGAAGAGAGATGCAAAGACTTCTCAATGAAATACTTGAAAACTACATACAAACACATCAAATCCATCATCCACCATGATCAAGTTGGCTTTATTCCAGAAATGCTGGGATAGTTTAGTATACATAAGTCAATAAATTTAATAAATCATATAAATGGACTTAAAGACAGAAGTCACATGACAATCCCATTAGAAGCAGAATAGGCCTTTGACAAATCCAACATGCATTTATGTTAAAAGACCTAGAGGGAATTGGACTGGAGGGAACATACTTCAACATAATTAAAGCTAGTACAGCAAACCCACAGCCAACATAATTCTAAATGGAGAAAAAACTGGAAGCATCCCCATTAAAATCAGGAACCAGACAAGGCTGTTCCCTATCCCACTTCTTTTCAACATAGTGTTTGCAACTCTTGCTAGAGCAATAATAAAAGAGAAGGAAAATTAAAGGGATTCTAATTGGAAAGGAAAAGGTCAAATTATCCATATTTAGAGATGATATTATACATAAAAGATCCCAAAAATTTCACCAGAAATCTTTGAGAAATGATCACCACTTTCAGCAAGGTGAAATATTACAAAATCAATTTACAAAAATCTGCAGTCTTTACATATACTAATAACAAGCAATCAGAGAAAGAGTACAGGGAAACCCTTCCATTCACAATAGCCTCAAAAAATATCTAGGAATAAACCTAACCAAAGACATTAAAGATCTCTACAAAGAACATTTAAAATCTTTGATGAAACAGATTGAGGAAGACACAGGGAGAATGAAAGACCTCCTGTGCTCATGGATTGGTAGAAATAAAATTGTGAAAATGACCATTCTACCAAAAGCAATTTTTAGATTTAGTGAAATCCCAATAAAAATCCCCCATTACTTTCACTGAATGAGAAAAAAAAAGTATTTTAACATTATTATGGAATCACAAAAGACCCGGGATAACCAAAGCAATCCTGAGCACAAAAAAAAAAAAAAAAAAAAAAAAAAAAAAAAAAAAGCAATAATGGGGTGGGGGCAGCAGATCACAAAATACATGACAGAGCTATAGTCATAAAAACAGCATGGTATTGGCACAAAGACAGACTTGTACATTAATGGAACAAAACAGAAGACCAAAATGAGGCACCTGATATTTTACAAAGCTGTCAAGAATACACACTGGAGGAAAGACAGCATCTTCAATAAGTGGTGAAGGGAAAACTGAATTTCCATGTGCAGAATGAAATTAGACCAGTGTCTATCACCCATCAAAGAATTTAGCACCAAATGAATCAAAGACCTTGTTGTGAAATCTGAAACTGTTAGAAAAATACATAGTGAGTACACTATAAAATATAGGTACAGGAAAGGACTTTCTAAATCAGACATCAGTTGTTAAATTAAGGTCAACAACCAACAAGTGAGACCTCATTAACCTAAAAGGTTTCTAAAGAACCAATTGAGTGTAGAGTAAGTTAAGAAGAAGTCCACAGAGTGGGAGAAACTCTTTGCCAGCTACACATCTGACAGAGGATTAATAACCAAAATATACAAAAAACACAAAAAATTATCAAGGAAGCAAATGACCCCATTAAAAAATGGACTATGGATCCGAACAGAGAATTCTGAAAAGAAGAAATAAAAATGACTAAGAAACACATTAAAAGTATTCAACATTCACAGTAATTAAGAAAATGCAAAACAAAACTACATTAAGATTCCTTCTTGCCAAAGTCAGAATGATGAAGATTAAGAGAACAAATGGCAGCAAATACTGGTGAGGATACAGAGAAGGAGGAACACTCATTCAGTGCTGCTTGAATTGCAAACTAGTGAAATTGCTTTGGAAATCAGCATGGAGAACGCCTTAAAATATATATATTATGTGATCCTTTTATATCACTCCTTGCCATATACCCAAATGACTCATCTTATTGCAAAGATACTTGCACAAGCATGTTTGTTGCTGTTCTTTTCATAATAGCTAAGAAATGTGAACAACCTAAATGTCCCTCATCTCACGAATGGATAATGAAAATGTGGTTAAATTTACACAATGGAGTTCTCTGTGGCAAAGAAAAATGAAATCACGAAATTTTTGAGTAAATTGATGGAACTTGAAACTATCTAGTACCAATTAGTGCCACAAACCATCTTTATTCCTACATTAGTGGCATGTTCCTCTTGGGGGTATTTAATATCTGTTTAATTTTACTTAAAACCACTCAATGGGAGGCAACTCGCATGTGGTGCTGTATACACATCAAAGTGAAGTAACACAGACTCAGAAAAACAAGCCATGTGTGTTCTCTCTTATTTGTTCATGTTAACTCTAAATCCTTATATGTGAATTTACATCCTGAGGGAATCACAGGTGCCTGGAAAATGGAAATGAATCATAGGGGCAAGGGGAAGAATGAGCCCAAAAGACAGGGGTAGTAGGAGACAGTCGCTACCAAGAGGGAAATGGGTGAAATGGGGGTATTTAGTTGGAAAGGGAGAAGGAAAGGTTATGCAAGGAATCAAGGGGAAAAGGGAAAGAAGGAGCTCGAGAGGGGGTGAGAGAGGAAGACAGTTATTGTCAAGATGGAGAAAATGGGGATACTTTAACTGGGGAGGGAGGAGGACAGATTACATAGGGGAAGGGAGAGAACTGATAAATAACACTTAGGTGGTGTGAAAAATCAGAGAGACATGCATTAAGTCAAAAGCCTACTGAAAAATTCACATTATGTGGTGTGTGTGTGCATGTATGTGTGCATGTGTCTGTGTGTCTGTGTGTGTGTCTGTGTCTCTTTGTGTTTGTGTGCATACACATGTGTATGGCTGAATGCTATATAATAAGAAAAACAGGGCCAGACAGGGAAAACCTCCCTTCAAGTTGTTGGTTAGAGGAGCCCAAGAGACTCCCAAAATAACACACGCTACTGACACAGCCCTTGATTGCCTCTTGGAACCTGAAGGTAAAAGCCTATTGCTGAAAACCTGACATAACCTCAGACACAGGACTTGGAAAAACAGCAGGGACTGTCCTGGAAACCTCCTCCGTGAAGACTAGCTCTTATGGTATCAAAGGATATTTTTCAAGCTGCTAAGAGAGAAAAATCAGTCAATGGTCCAATCCCAACTTCAAAGCCTAATAACCACAAAAATGACTGGCACAGTAAACTATCTCTATTAGTATATTTGTGGTACGTTTATCTTTGGCGTAATCAACTGCTGTCTAAATTTAAAGACCACTCAATGGGTGGGAACTCGTGTGTGGTGCTGTATGTGCAGTCAAGTACATATGGCTGGAGAGGTCATAGATCCTAGAGAAAAACCTATGCCTGTCAAATCCCTCCAAAAACAGAATTTCTTACTGCATGCTAAATATGTAGCCTATATAACAAACAAGTGTACCTCTCACCACTCATCAAAGAATCTTCTTTTTGCAACAGACAGAGACTATTACGAAGCTCCACTACTGTTCCAATGCAGAGAATATGTTTCTGTGAGATGCCCATCCCTAAGTGACACATCAACGATGCAATCTCTATACCTAAAACTCAGAAAATATAGTGGAATGGAGGGCAGAGTGAATATTAATGCATCTCCCAGTTCTCACCAGTGAAGCTTCCTCATGCAAGAGATGAGTAACAGATAAAGTCACAAATGGCCAAAATACAGAGAACATGAAACTTCAGAGTGCATGTCCCTGAATAGGACTCCTACGTTAAACCTCAGCCATGAAGGGCTCAGGGACAATTGAGAAAAGCAGGGCAGAAAGATTGTAAGAGTCAGAGATGGTGGATGACCACAATGAAACAGTTTTCCAGACTTCTGGGATCTTATTCATATTAACGTACATCCATGGTGCTGGCATGCACAAGACCTATGCAAACTCAAATCAGACAAAAACATAACATCTAACTAAAGAAATGGGTAAGAAGCCCTCACCTTAGTTGAGGAACTATTGGCACCTGATCACTGCTGGGTGACGGAGGGTCGGCCGGTCTTCTTTGAAGCAGTGATACTAGATTGGTTGATGTGCTGGATAGCTTTAGTTGCCAGCTTGGCACACCTGGGTTGAGGGAGCCTCAACTTGGGAATTTCCTTCATTGAACTGGCCTGTGGCCATGTCTATAGGGCATTTTCTTGATTGTTCAGTGATGTGGGAGGGCCCTATGGGCAGTACCACCCCTGGGCAAATGGTCAGATACTGTATAAAAAAGCAGGTTGAGCATGGGCCAGGGGAGCAAGTCAGCAAGCAATTATCCTCCATGGCCTATGCTTCAGCTCCTGCCTCCAGGTTCCTTTCCTGAGCTCCTCAGTGATGAACAGTAACCTGGGAGATATAAGTCAAATAAACCCTTTGCTCCCCAATTTGCTATTGGTCAAAATGTTTTGTCACTGTAATTGAAGGCAAGCTAGAACAGTTGACTAGGCTCCAGGAGATTAACTCACAACAAGGAGTATCTGGGAACACAAACTTGACATGATAGGCCTTAAGATACATTACAACATGAATGAAATATGGTGGTGTTGTCTATGGAGGAGATGCAGAAAAGGGAGGCAGTCTAAGCATACTACCAGAGAAAAAGTAAACATCAACATTAACAAGCTTTGAGCCTTGCAAGGTAAAATAATGACTGTCAATAATGACTGACAATATATACCCACTGGTATTTCAAGGGGAAAATGGGAAAAGATGGGGTACTTCAACTGGGGAGGAAAGAGGAAGGTTAGTGAGGGAGAGAGAAGCTAGAGGTAAATAATGCTTTAGTGATTTGTAAAACCAAAGGAAAACATATTAGGTCAAAAGACTACAGAAAAATACACAATGTCTGTACATGAGTACATGTGTATAGCTGAAGGCTATATGACAAGAAACAGTATCAGACAGGAGAAACCTCCATTTGAGTGGTTGGTCAGGATACACGCTATTGCCATAGTGCTTGATTGCCTCCCAGAACTTGAAGGTAAGACCCTATTGCTGAAGAAACATCATAATTCAGACTCAGGACTTAGAGTAATGGAGCTAGAACTGACCTGGAAGCCTCTTTCCTGAAGACAAGCTCTTGTAGTTATAGAGGATACTGTGTAAGTGGCTTTGGGAGAAAATCGATCAATGATCTAACTCCAGCTGTAAAGCCTAATAACCACAACAATGACTTGCACAGCAAATTATATCAGTACAGTAGCAGCACTATTATCTTGGGGGTAATCAACAGCTTTCTAATTGGACTTAAAGCCCACTCAGTGGGAGGAAACTCGTGTGGCACTCTAAACATAGCCACATACACATGGCTGGAGAGGTCATAGAGCCTAGAGAAAACCCTATTTCTGTCACATCCCTAGATAAACATGATTTCTTACTATATACTAAATATGGATCCATACATTTAAAGACAAATATACCAGTCACCATTCATCAAAGAAGAGAATAAGTGTCTGTAAGATGCTCAACCCTAAGTGACATACAAACAACAGAACTCTTCTACCTAAGGCTCACAAAACATAGCAGAACAAAGGATAGAGAAAATACTAAGGCATCTCTTAACGCTCATCAGTGAAACTTCCTCATGCAACAGAGGGTGATGAACACAGAAGGCCACAACTGTCCAAAGTGCAGAGAATAAGAGATTGCTGAGTGGTGCCCCTGGATAAGACTCCTGTATTAAACTTCAACCACCCAAGGGCTCAGGGACCATTGTAGAAGAGGGGTGGAAGGATTAGAAGAGTCAGGGTTAGTGCATGAGCATAAGGAAACAGAGTCTTACCAGCTCCTGAGAACTTGATAATATGAACTTATAGCAATGGTGACAGCATATACAAGACCTATATAAACTCAAGCAGATAAAAACCAGCATAGAACTGGGAAAATGGGCAGGTGACCTCAGCCTTAGCTGAGGAACTATTGCTGGCTGAGGGAAAGTTGATCTTCTTTAAGGGAGTGATGCTGGATAGATGGAACCGGTGCCAGTGAATGAACTCTCACACTGAGACATCTGGGTACACAAACTTGACTTGATAGGCATTAACATATAAGAATGTATGAAATCCTGTGAGCAGGCTAGGGGAGGGTTCAGATAGGGGAGATCTAAACATGATTAAAATGTATTATATGAAATCCACAAAAATTCAACATATATATGTATATAATATATATAAAAGATATGCCCAATAGAGCAATAATATCACAAATATTATGGAATTATCCAAAAACCTTTTTAGGCCCACTTCACAAGATGGAGCCCATTCCTGGCACTGTTATCAGGGCTAAGAATCTATGCTTAGATGGGTCATAAGCCATAGGGGAGAACCTAGTACTATTATTCTTTTAAATGGACATAGTGTTAAACCAACTCCTAATGCTTTATTGTTATACCCACAATTTATTTAAAGTGAAGTCCTAGGGCAGTATTCCTATCTGAGTGACAAATAGCACCCAGAACTAAAGGAAGAACAATTGAAATTAGAGGGCCTGTAGTATTTAAAGAAAGAGATTCTTTTTTTCTGATTAAATTTAAAATACAAATTTTTAAATTTGTTTTTATTGAATTTTTATGAATTTCATACAGAACATCTCAAACAATCTTAATCATCGGTTTTTTTTTAGATGGATTTTTCCTTAAGGAGAATTGGGATATAAAGAAGAAAAATAGTAAGTGAAGGCTGCTGAACAAAAGCATCAGGAGGACATGTAAACTTGGACCTGAGAACTTCCTCTTCCCCTTCCTTCATTTAACCTACTAGTTGTCCCATCCTCCTATTTTGGAACAGTCACAGTGTCCCACTAGTCATATCACTCCCCACATTCTAAGAGGATATCAATTAGATAACTCTGTTACTGCATAACAATTGCCATAAACCATGCTTTAAAAGAGCATTAATATATTAACTTATAAGTATGTTAGAAGTCTGAGCAAGGTCTGACTGGTTTTCAAGCCAAGGGCTCATAAAGGTAAAATCAAGATGACAGTTGGTGATGTTTTCTCATGTACATCATGAAGTCCTCTTTGAAGTCCATTCAAGTTGTAGGCAGAATTCCCTACCTTGTAGTGGTTGAATTTAGGTCACCATTTTCTTTTAAAATATTTTATTTATTATTTTTATTTTATGTGTATGAGTATATTTCCTGCATGCGTATAAGTATACCAGTGATTTACAATGTCCATGGAGATCAAAAGAAGGCATCAGATTTCCTGGAACTAGAAGCTATTGAAGGTTGTTAGCGGCCATGTGGGTCCTGGGAATCAAACCTGTGTCCTCTATGAGAGCAGCCAGTGCTTTTAACTACTGAGCCAGCTCTCAGGGTATATTTTTAGCTCCTAGAAGCTACTTCCAGGTAACAACCAATTGGTCCTCTCATAGCATGGCAGCTCCCTTTGCCAAGTCAGAAGAATCATCTCACCAGTCTAGTATGCCAGAAATATGGACAACAGAAGGTAATCCCAAGGGTGGCTGTCCCAGAACCTTCCTCATATCATGTAACCTAATCAAAGGTCTCCCTTATATTCACAGTTCGAACCTGAGCTTAAGGAAACAGGATTATGTAGTGCAAGAACCTCATGTTTTTGGAATCTTGGAGGCCATCTTTGAATTCTGCTTGCCCTAGGAGGCATTCCAAATAAACCCAAAATGATTTTAATTAAATATACATACATAAAACACAGAGCCAGTAGACATGAAGAAAAACTGTGACTAAGAAATGTCATAATAGCAATATATCTTGGAAATGTTTAAAATAGAAATGTAGTTAAAATGTTTGAGTATATTTTGTTGATCTGAAAATGATTATCTTCCAAATATCATATGATGCAAATATTGAGATTTCAAATTAAAATAATTTTGATTTATATTTATTTTATGTGTATGAATGTTATACCTGCATGTATGTTAGTGCACCCATGTCATGCAAAGCCTGCAGAGGCAAGTGGGTGTAGGACCCATAAAAGGAGTTTGGACAGTTTTTAGGCACCATGTAAGTGCTGGAATTCAACCCATGTCTTCTGCAAGAGCAGCTGGGGCTCTTAACCACTGAGCCATCTCTCCAGCTCTGAGATTTGAGAATTTTAAAAGTACCAAGTAAACAAACTATTAAAAATTATGCTTTCTTAATACAATGTTTTGTTATATAAAAGTAATTAATTATATTGAAATACCAAAACATCAAAAATCAGTCTTTGCTATCTTACCTCTACCTCACCCCTATTGCTGGGAATAGAGTCCAGGGCCTTGTGTATGAACTATCCCATGTACATATAACCCCAACCCAACACCAATGGTACATCCACTAAGTGCCCCATTGCATATTTTCTTTTTAAAAATATTTTATTGATCTTTTGTACATTTCATACAACAGTTCTTAATCAAATTAAGAACCCCTCCCACATCCATGCTCCCCACCCTCACTGGGCCTCATGTATTCTTCCATACATGTTAATTGCCATCCATTCAAGCATTTTACCCAGATGTCCTATGGTGAAAGCAAGGATGAATCAATTTTATAAGTGGTTCTCTATGAAAAAAGCCACATAAACATCAAATAAATGTATTCATTTTCTAAATGCATAGGTTTGCTTTTTATAACCATGAATACTCTGCCCTATTCTTTGGCAGTTCACATTCTTTTACAATGATAATGAATCATTTCTTTTTGTTTTCCACATTCCATTAAATCTAGTCTCTCCTTTTCCTCCCTGGATTTTAATGAAGTCAGCTCTTCTTCTTTCCAGTTAATTTCTAAATAGAATTTCACTGATGCTGAAACACCCACTGCCTGCAGTTACCTTACAAGCAAATTCCTTATCACCCATGGGAAATGAATGAATTGAACATGTCAAATAAATATAAACAGTTTAACTTGTGACACATTCTGATTTTGGATTGCTAATTCCATAGCTTTTATGCCCTTTCAGTGAGATTGAGTTTAATAGTTTGAACTTGATCACTGCACGAGTATAAATGGTGGTTCTAGGAGGAAAGTTTAGTTGTTGCTAAGGATAGTTCTTCATTTCTCTTCCTCAAATATCTGACTAATCATGAGGTCTATAAACATTCACTAATTGTTTTCTACTTTGTTTGAAATTTTATCATTGAAGGTTTCAAACATAAACAGTGTGGCAATCTGGTATGCCCATTTTTGTCACTCAGTGTTAACACCTACTGACACAACGAGCTTGTCTCCTCTGCACTCTTTTCTTCTATTTCCTTAACTATTTTAAAGAAAATTATATCATTTCACATCATATAAATACTTCAGCATATATTTCTAAAGAATTAGATCCTTTTTATAAGGCATTAATATATAGCAGTTAATAAATTAATAAAATTGCTTAATATTAACAAGAACCACAAAGTATTAAAGTGTTCCTGGTTGTTTTATGATTTTTTTAATAGTAACACTTTTTGTTTTATAAGAGGCAACAGGAACAGCCAAATGAAACATATACATATAAGACAAGTTCTGAGGGGGTGAGATGGGCCATGGCATCCATGAAGACTCTGGGTGAGCAGCTTTCCAAGCATACCCATGTAAACACAAATGGTTAGATTTATTCACACATTTATCAAATGTGATGCTCACACTGAGGTGGTTTGTATGTGTCCATGAATATCTTCTTCCTGTACTTTTTTTTATTGCCTCTTTTTCTGCCGTTAGCATTGGAAAGAGGTTATATATCCTGCAGTTATTAGTGCTGAAAAGAGGTTATATAACCTGGTTTTCCTTTTTATTATTACTACTAGATAATTCATACAGGTAGAGCATGCATTTTGGTCTTCTTTGCTGCCCTTCTTTCATCTTATTCCTTGTCCCACTGAATCCCTTCTTCTTCCCAACAGGCCTATCTCATACTTTGATGTATTTGTGTGTGTGTGTGTGTGTGTGTGTGTGTGTGTGTGTCTTAAGTAGTTAAATCGCGGTAAGTAAAGA
>NW_008332644.1:4603696-4613330 GCF_000622305.1 Nannospalax galili | reverse complement strand
TGTGTGTGTGTGTGTGTGTGTGTGTGTGTGTGTGTGTCCCACTGAGTTGAATTGTGGTTGCTTACATAGCAGGAATGAGGGGTTATTTACTGAAATGTAGGCAACTTATCAGAAGTTATACCCTGAAGAAAAGGGCACTCCCTCCTAGGAACTATTAACTGTCCATAGACCTTCAGGGAAGAGTGGAAAACACATGAGCCCCTTTCCCATTCAAGATGGAATGTGATGGTTCCAATCTTCTGCAGGTATCATGCAGGTAATCACAGCTGCAGGGAATTCATGAGTACAACGGCCATGCCATGCCATGCTCACTGTTGTTTCACAGCACTCCTTCCCATTCGCTGGCTCTTATATTCTTTTTCCTCTGTCTTTCACGATGTTCTTTGAGCCTTGGAGATGTACAAAGTGTAGCCTGGAAACTACTCATTCCCCTGAAAAGAGGACAGATGGGCGCGGGACACCCTGGGAAAGAGGGGTGGAGCCAGGTTAGCCACTGTGGAGAGTTAGCTGAGCCTCTGAGAGATGGAGAGCAGCCAGATGGAGAGCTACTGGTGGCCATTTTGGGAACTTGGGGAGCAAAGCATGTGGCCCAAGAATGGTGAATGGTGGTGGGGGATGGGAGTGGGGGGTGAGAATGGCTGACAGAGGCCCTGCCCATCCTGCAGGTTCCTCAGGGTGAGATGAGGCAGACCATGGGATGAGGTGGCATGTAGGCTCCAGGTGCAAAAGCAATCGGGAACCTCAGGTTGTCTTGAGGTGTGGGGTTCAGGGGTTATGAGAAGCCATTTTGTGTTGTAGGACCCAGAGATCCTCTTCATTCAACCCCTCCTGACACCCCACTGGTTGCTCTTTTCAGCTTCTGTGTAATGCTTGAAATGCTCGCCTGCTGCTACTCATCCCCTGCTGTTCCTCTTCCAGGAAACTATAGATTAGATAAGCTGGGGCATGGACACTGCCCTATAGAGTAAAAATGAAGACTCCTGACCACACAGATGGCCAGCGCATTCCACAACCCTGAGAATAGCACCCGCCGCGCATCCTGTACAACCAATCAGTTCAAAGGTGTGTTGGTGCGAGCAGGTCTCTTGGACCAACCACAAAGTGACACTGTTATTCACCGCCTCCCTTTGTCTCTAACCTATAAAGAGCCCTTTCTTCCCCCACCTGGGGCTCTCAACAAGGTTCCGTTATATCGGTGCGGTCTGAGAGCCTGAGCTTAAGCCCGAATAAACTATAAACCTTGCTTTGCATTCTTGGTGTGTTGGCTCCTCGGTGGTCTTCTTGGGGTCCTGTGAATAAGGTATAACATTTGGGGGCTTGTCCGGGACTCCCCACAGAGACCCCCGAGAGGACCTGACCCCAAAATGTTTGTGATCAACCGGCCAGGTAAGTTTTTGTAAATTGTGCATGTGCCTTTCTTCTCTATACTTTCACTTTGGTCGCGGCCATCTGATCTCAGTTTTGCTTTGTCGCTGAAATGCTAACAAGGTGACCTGGAGGATTCGGGAGACATCCCGATCCTCAGGGTGGGTGCTGCTCTTCAGATGCCCCACCAGGACACTAGTTTGTCTGAAACCTGAGAGGACCTCGCGACCCTGTTGGGACACGTGTGTCCTATCCGTACAGTCTTTGGCATAATTGAGCCGGGGAACTCACCCAGGAGAGAGTCCAGACCATCTGAAAGCTGCAGCAGCTTATTCTGGGCCCTCTGTTTGTCTGTGTCATTCCTGTGTCTTGTGCTCTTTGTTCTAATTTCTTTGTTGACGAAACGGACAAGACTGATGAATACTATGGGCAACACCCCATCTTCCCCTCTGGATCTTACACTAGTCCACTTGGGGGACGTTAAGACGATTACCCATAACAATAGTGTAGATGTAAAAAAAGAAGAAACAGACAACTTTATGTTCAGTTGATTGGCCCTCTTTAAATGTTGGATGGCCCCCTGAAGGGACTTTTAACCTGAGTTTGACTTCCAGAGAAGAGGACCATGTCTTCCGCCCATGTACAAAGTGGGAAAGAACCAGTGTGCGTACTGCAAGGAGGAAGGACATTGAGTCAAGGACTGCCCCAAGAAAAACAAACAATCAGCTAAGGTATTACCGGCTCTAATTGGGAGTGAAGAGAGTGATTAGGGGAGATGGGGCTAAGATCCCCTCCCTGAGCCCAGGGTAACCCTGAAAATAGAGGGGAAACCAATTGAGTTTATGGTAGATACTGGTGCCTGGAATTCGGTTCTATTGGAGCCAAGAGGGCCAGTGTCCTCCAGAACTACATGGGTACAGGGGGCCACAAGAACAAAACCCTACTCATGGACTACCTGAAGAATGGTAGATTTAGGGAAGGGCCAGGTATCCCACTCGTTTCTAGTACCCAGAATGTCCCTACCCACTTCTGGGCAGAGACTTATTGTCAAAGATGAGGGCACAAATCCACTTCACAGCTAAAGGAGCCACCCTGCTTCGCGACAGGGCACCGATTCTGGTTTTAGTCACCAATGACCTGACTGAGGAATACAGACTCCATCAAGAGCCAATTCAATCTAACCCTGATATATCCGATTGGCTCCAAAAATTTCCTCAAGCCTGGGCAGAAACAGGGGGTATGGGCCTGGCAGGACACAGACCACCTGTATACGTTGAACTCAAAGCAGGAGCGGATCCTATTAAAGTGCGCCAGTATCCTATGCCCCTAGAGGCAAAATGTGGGATTGCTCTACATATCAGAAGATTGATGGGACTGGGGGTGCTGAGGACGACCCAGTCGGCCTGGAACACCCTACTCCTGCCTTTCAAGAAGCCCCAATCCGGGGACTGTAGACCAGTACAAGATTTGAGGGAGGTAAATAAAAGAGTCATTGACATTCACTCCAATGTCCCCAACCCTTATATGTTACTCAGTACCCTGCCACCAGATCGACAATGGTATACAGTTCTGGATCTCAAAGATGCCTTTTTCAGCCTGCCACTAGCTCCCAGCAGTCAGCCCTACTTTGCCTTTGAATGGCATGATCCAGAGGCAGGAACCAATGGCCAGTTGACCTGGACGTGACTGCCTCAAGGGTTTAAGAATTCTCCAACTATATTCAATGAGGCTCTGCATGAAGATCTGGGTGAGTACAGAGCCCAACACCCCAATATAAGTCTGTTACAATATGTAGATGACTTATTGATTGCGGCACCGGATCAGAAGTCCTGCCTAGAGGGTACTAAGGACTTACTCCACATACTTGGGGACTTGGGATACTGGGCCTCAGCAAAAAATGCTCAGATATGTCTACAAGAAGTGACTTATCTAGGATACATCCTCAAGGAAGTGCAGCGGTGGTTGACTAAGGCCCGCAAAGAGACTGTGCTGAAGATACCCGCACTGACCTCCAAAAAGCAGGTGAGGGAATTCCTGGGCATCGTGGGGTTCTGCCGCCTCTGGATTTTAGGGTTTGCTGAAATTGCAAAGCCCCTATATGAGGCTACCAAAGAAGGACAGGACTTCAACTGGACACAGGAAAGACAGGAGGTCTTTGAAGCCCTAAAATGCAAACTCTTAGAGGCCCCTGCCTTAGGACCTTTTTGTCTATATGTAGATGAACATAGAGATATTGCAAAAGGAGTCCTCACGCAGAAAGTAGGTCCCTGGAAGAGACCTATTGCATACCTATCAAAGAAATTAGACCCCGTAGCAGCTGGATGGCCCCCTTGCCTGCGAATTATAGCAGCAGTGGCCCTGCTGGTTAAGGATGCTAACAAATTAACTCTGGGACAGAACCTGCTTGTAGCGACCCCTCATGCCCTCAAGGGAGTGCTCAAGCAACCCCCTGATCAATGGTTGAGCAATGCCCGATTAACTCATTATCAGGCTCTGCTCTTAAATCCACCCAGGATCACCTTCCAGATACCGACGACCCTAAACCCAGCCACACTGTTGCCAGATCCTGATCTTGGGGACCCAGTCCACGACTGCACTGAAATTCTGGCACAAGTGCATTGCATCCGGCCTGACCTGAAGGATGTCCCTTTGCCTGACGCCAAAGAAACCTGCTATATGGACGGAAGTAGCTTCATCAGAGATGGCAAAAGGCATGCTGGGGGAGCGGTCACAACTACCTCGAGAGTCATTTGGGCCGAGCCCCTGCCAATAGGCACATCGGCCCAAAAAGCTGAACTGATTGCGCTTATCAAAGCCCTAAAGATGGGTAAGGGAAAGAGACTCAATGTCTACACAGATAGCAGATATGCATTTGCCACTGCCCACATTCATGGGGCCATCTATCAAGAGAGAGTCCTCCTTACTGCAGAGGAAAAAACAATTAAAAATAAACAAGAGATCTTAGACCTGCTGCAAGCTCTCTGGGGCCCAACAAAACTAGCCAAAATCCACTTTCCAGGCCACCAAAAAGGGA
Organism: Nannospalax galili; assembly: GCF_000622305.1. NCBI lineage: Eukaryota > Metazoa > Chordata > Mammalia > Rodentia > Spalacidae > Nannospalax > Nannospalax galili. The sequence continues at coordinate 4,608,931 of NW_008332644.1, read as the reverse complement.
ACAACCCCATCCAGAAGGGAAACAACCTGGCTGAGAGGGCAGCTAAAGAAATAGCTCTAACCTCGTCAATTCTGCCCACCCTGGTTGATCCTGGAGCAAGGGAGCTGTCTAAAACTCCCTATTATAGCCCTGAGGACTTAGCCTGGATACACACTCTCCCTATGGCTCAATACCTAGAGGGCTGGTGGAGGACAATGGATGGGAAAGTTATCCTACCTCAGAATTTTGGTGTAAAGTTGCTCAAGAAAATACATCATGCATCACACATGGGCATCCGGAGGATGCAAGAATTACTAAGAAGAGCTAAAGTTAAAATTCAAGAAGGAAATCAAGCCATTGAAAAAAATGTTAGGCTCTCCCTATGGCTCAATACCTAGAGGGCTGGTGGAGGACAATGGATGGGAAAGTTATCCTACCTCAGAATTTTGGTGTAAAGTTGCTCAAGAAAATACATCATGCATCACACATGGGCATCCGGAGGATGCAAGAATTACTAAGAAGAGCTAAAGTTAAAATTCAAGAAGGAAATCAAGCCATTGAAAAAAATGTTAGGCATTGTCATATTGGATATAAATATTTACTAGTATTCATAGAGACCTTCTCTGGATGGACTGAAGCCTACCCAACCAAGCATGATCCAGGAGCAGAGGGACAGGACCAGGTACATATTGGGAGACTGATTTCACTGAGATCAAACAAGGAAAATTTGGATATAAATATTTACTAGTATTCATAGAGACCTTCTCTGGATGGACTGAAGCCTACCCAACCAAGCATGAGACTGCTTACGTGGTGGCCAAGAAGCTAATTGAAGAAATCCTACCCAGGTATGGTTTCCCAAATACAATTGGATCAGATAATGGGCCAGCTTTTGTCTCTCAGGTAAGCAAGGGAATAGCCACTGCACTGGGGGCCAACTGGAAATTACATTGTGCTTATAGACCCCAGAGTTTAGGGCAGGTAGAAAGAATGAATAGAACTCTAAAGGAGACCTTAACCAAATTAGCTTTAGAGACTGGCACAGACTGGGTGGCTCTCCTCCCCTTTGCCCTTTTTAGAGTGAGAAACACTCCATATCAGATGAGGTTGACCCCCTTTGAAATCATATATGGAACCCCCCCCATGATACCTAGCCTCCAAACTGACCTAGTATCAACCTTGGGAGACCAGGACATACTGGTCTACCAGGACTACTGGACTCACTCCAACAGTTGCAGTTAACACACCAACGGGTCTGGCTACAACTCAGGGCTCTATATGAAACCGCTGTTCCCCCGCAACCCCACAGGTTCAGGCCCAACAACTGGGTCTTCATCCACAGACACCAATGGAAAAATCTCGAGCTGAGATGGAAGGTTCCTTTCGTGATCCTCTTGACGACTCCCACCACACTCAAAGTGGAGGGCGTCACGACTTGGGTGCACTACTCCCATGCAAAACCGGCCGATCCGTTTGCAGTCCCAGAGGATTTCAAAGGAGGCACCTGGAAGGCATCCCGACATCCTTCAAACCTACTCCAGCTTCAAATCCAGTGGGATGCCTCCTGCTAACCTGCCTCGGCTACACGCTCCAGCCATCGCCTTGCCCCTGGCCTCGGTCCCGCAGCCAAGCGTGTCAGCGGCCCTGTCAGCCCGGCCACTGTGGCCTCCCAACGCCCCTCGCCCCATACATTCGGAAGAGCCGGTTACCATGCCACAAGACCACCACCTCAATGGCCAGTGCCCACCTCCTGCTCGCCTATCTGCTGGTGACTGGGCCCCTCCCGACAAGAAGTTTAAATCCCCATGCACCAGTACAAATGACTTGGACATTAGCTAACATGGAAACGGGAAAGACAGTGTTAACACTAACTGAGGACCATCCACCTAACACTTGGTGGCCCCCGCTTGATGTTGACCTCTGTACCCTAGCAGATGGGCTGTATGACCCAGGCCTGGATGGAAAAACTTTGAGGTATGAAGACTCCTCAGCAGCCTATAATTGTAAATTCAAATCGGGGGTTAGAAACCTACGAGCTAAAAGCTTCTATGTCTGCCCAGGACCTCATGTTAAACCAGGGTGCAGGGGGGCCCAACACTATTATTGCCAACACTGGGGATGCGAAACAACTGGGGAGGCTTGGTAGTTAGCAACCGCCCCAGGGGAGCTCATTACCATCAGACGAAACCAGATGGGGACACCATGCCAGACTGGTTCAGGTAGCAATCCCTCAGATTGCAATCCCTTGCTCATTAGGTTCACTGATAAGGGAAAAAGGGACAAAGGATGAGGAACAAGCAGACCTTGGGGACTGCATTTATGGCTCAATGGTTATGATACAGGACTCTTATTTTCTCTCCAACAACAGGAAACCCCCAAAACAGCCGCGATCAGTCCAAACCCTGTCCTGGTCCCAGGGGCAGGTCTTTCCTCAGTGGGGGATCCACTAACTGAACTCACTACTCAGTTTAAAGTTGAGACCCCCATAGTTCGTTCTTCCCCGCGTCTTTCCCTAATCCAACCTTGGGCTGGCCAAGAGAGCTTAATAAGACTATTAGATCGGGCTTACTCCTTTTTAAATGCCACCCACCTGAGCCAGGCTGTCTCCTGCTGGCTGTGTTATGACACCGCCCCTCCCTATTATGAAGGAGTTGCAGTGCAAGGTAACTATACAATTAGCCTGAATGACTCACACTGCAGGTGGTCTTCCAAAGCAAGCCTCTCCCTAGGGATAATTACAGGCTCGGGGACCTGTATAGGAAGAGTTCCCCCCTCATACTCCTTTCTATGCAACCAGACCCTTTCAGTTAATGTGTCGTCTCAGTGGTATTACATTCCTCCCAATGATACCTGGTGGGCCTGCTCTATAGGGCTGACACCCTGTGCTCAATCACAAGTAGTCAATGCAACTGGCTTCTGCATGCTCACCCTACTATTCCCCCGCTTAGTATATCATTCAGATGAGGAATTCTTTACCTACAACAAGATCAGGTCCCCCTGAATGTAAAGAAGACCCCCATAGTGGCAGCCGTGACTCTTGCAACTCTAGTAAGTATGGGAATAGCTTCAGGAATAGGCACGGGAGCCACTGCCATCATACAAGGCAATGCTCAATACGCTGACCTATGCATCAGCTTGGACTCTGATCTCCAGCGTTTAGAGGAATCCATAAGTCAGCCCCAAGATTCTGTTAGCTCATTAGCAGAAGTGGCCCTGCAGAATCGGAGAGGGCTGGATCTCCTCTTCCTACAGCAAGGGGGGCTGTGTGCCACTCTGAAGGAAGAATGTTGCTTCTACCGAGACCATTCAGGAGTTATAAGAGGTAACATGGCCAAGATCAGAGAGGGACTAGATGCCAGACGTAAACAGAGGCAGTAAACACAGGGGTGGTTCGAATCTTTGTTCAACAAATCCCCATGGCTGACTTCCCTCATCTCCACTCTCCTAGGCCCTCTCATAATTCTGCTTCTGATACTCACTCTAGGGCCATGCATTCTAAATAGACTAGTGCAGTTCATAAAAGACAGGTTAGGCACCATCCAACTTATGGTGCAGAGACAACAAGCTTTTATGCCCATTAGGACAGATCTCCCAGACACTTATGAACTGATTGACCGGAACCCACGATTGTGTTCCCCAGCTACAAGACAAGGGGGGAATGTAGGACCCAGAGATCCCCCTCATTCAACCCCTCCCGACACCACACTGATTGCTCTTTTCAGCTTCTGTGTAATGCTTGAAATGCACACCTGCTGCTACTCCTCCCCTGCTGTTCCCTTTCCAGGAAGCTATAGATTACATAAACCCGGGTATGAACACTGATCTATAGAGTAAAAATAAAGACTCCTGCCCCCCAAGATGGCCAGCACATTCCCCACCCCTGATAAAAAAAAAAAAAAAATCTCCACGACCACATCCTGTACAACCGATGAGTTCAAAGGTGTGTTGGTGCGAGCAGGACTCTTGGACCAACCACAAAGTGACACTGTTATTCACCTCCTCCCTTTGCCTCTAACCTATAAAGAGCCCTTTCTTCCCCCACCCGGGGCTCTCAGCATGATTCCGTTATATCGGTGCGGCCTGAGAGCCCGACCTTAAGCCTGAATAAACTATAAACCTTGCTTTTGCATTTTTGGTGTGTTGGCTCCTCAGTGGTCTTGTTGGGGTCCTGTGAATGAGGTATAACAGCTTTAGTTTTCAACTTGACACACCTGGGTAGAAGAAGCCTCGATTGGGGAATTTCTTTTATTGGTTTATCTTGTGGAAATGTGTGTGAGGCATTTTCTTGATTGTTGAGTGATGCCCATCCCACTGTGGGTAGTGTCACCTCTGGGAATGTTGTTTCTGCATTGTGTAAAATAACAGTTCGAGTATTTTTGGGGTCCTCTGTTATGCAAAGTAGAAGTCTCTTCACGTCCGGATAGCTCACGAGCTCAGAAAACCATGTGCTGCAGACTCCTTTCATAGCAGAGTGCCTTCCTGGTATCCTCCCTGACCCTTCTCTTAAAGTGCTCGTCACAAATACATGCCCTCCGGCACAGGAGCTATCAGGTTTTAATCAGGCATTGTCTGATAGCCTGATAGAAGCCCACCGCCCTATGTAAATGAGGCATCCTAAAAGTACCAATCAGCTAAGACTTATTCTACTGTCTCTACACTATAAATAGTCCTAGTTTTACCCGAATAAAGTTGGAGCCTGGATCACCTCACTCAGACTCGGAGCCTGGATCACCTCACTCAGACTCGGAGCTGGATCACTTAGAGCTGGATCACTTAGACTTGGAGCTGGAGCTGAATCACTGAGATCTGAGCTGAGTCACTTGTCTTGAGCTGTAACACTAAATCCTGTGATCCAGTCTCCCCGGGGGGCGCTATTCCTCCGTTATCGGCCCACGGATACCCCAGCTTTCGCCGCCTTCGTGCCTCTTCCCTGTGGAGTTCACTGGCCAGGAACTCCGCAATCCTGAGGAAGGGTACAAGGGTGTAATAGAGGCGGGATTCCGACTAGATAATACTCTAGTAGCAGAGGAAGCTCTCCGCTCCAGAGAAGTGTGTAGCCATCAGCTACAGCCAGCATCAGAGAAGTCTGCGCACCTGCCGTCTCCAGAGAGGCGCGGCCGGCTAGGCCCGCCAGCGGCTAGCCAGTGGGACCAGAACCACTGCGAGAGAGTGTGCTCACACCTAACCCCGGGCCACATCCAGAGTGAGTGTGCCTGGGAGCCCAGGCATGCTCCCCACATCTCATGCGGCCAGACT
>NW_008332644.1:4601063-4602945 GCF_000622305.1 Nannospalax galili | reverse complement strand
TACTAAAGCCCAAATTTCAAAAGCTTCCAAAGATTCTCAGGTAAATTCCCCTCCTCCTCCTCTGCCTCGACTGCCTCCAAGCCCTGAGGCTCAGCCACCTGTGGAGCCATGCCCAGCTACAGAGCAGCTGTATAGCCTTAGAGACAGTGAAAGCTGCCAGCCTAAAAATTTCCAGCCTCAGCGGTCTCAGGACCCCCAAAACCCACCAGTAGAGGCTTTTCCTATCAATTTGCAAATAACCAGACAGTGTCCCCTAGCTTGGGATCCACTCCCTGCAGCAGAGTTAAAAGATTTGCGTCAAGCTGTGAGGGAGGATGGAATTCATGCTCCTTGGACTAAATCCATACTACAGACATTTAATTGTGCTTCCCCAGGATTGGAGAAACATCTGTAGGTCCACCCTCCCCAGTCCATTATTTGTACAATGGGAAGCCTTATTTAGAGATGAGTGCCTAATGCAAGTTCAGAGAAATGACACTCATAATCAACAGCTGAGACCCCAGCCAGGACAGGAACCACCACCTGGATTTATAGATTGGGATTATGACGAGCTTTTTGGTCAGGGTAACTTCTCCACAGGAATTCAGCAAGCTGCAATTCCTGCTGGTTGTATAGAGCAGATTCGCTTGTGTGCCCTACAGGCTTGGGATCGCTTAACACCATTGTCCACTGGGCCTGGAGAGACCTCCTCATTAACATTTTTAAAGCAGAAGCCAACTGAGGCTCTTCCAGACTTCATACTAAGAGTGCAGGCAAGCTTAGATAGAAAAATAACAGATCCTGCAGCCAAAGCAATACTTTTGAACAACCTTGTCTGGGAAGGGATGACCCCTGAGCACAGATAAGCATGTCAGGGATTAAAGAATGAGCATTATGACAAATGGATTGTTGCTACTCAGGACATTGGGACTGCTACGTACCAAGCTTCCTCCCTTGCCCAAGCCCTTGCAGTTGCAACTCAGTCCAACTCAAAATGCTTTAAATGTGGAGAAACTGGACACTGGATAAAAAATTGCCCCCAAAATTACTCAGCTGCCACTAGACCCCCTAAAACCCTCTGCCCCCGCTGTAAAAAAAGGCTTTCACTGGAAAAAAAGATTGTAGATCTAAAAATGACAGGGATGGTAATCCTTTGCCACCTTTAAACTTCTTCAGGGGCAGCCCTCAGCCCCGCTAACAAGAGGGAAGCCACAGACCTTATGGGTAACCAGTATTACAGAAAGTGCCCATCCAAAATTAACCATAAAAATAGACAATAAGCCTTTCAAATGCCTCCTTGATACTGGAGCTGATAGAACCATCTTAAAGCAATCTGAGGTTCCTCCACACTGGGAATTGATACCAGGACCCCAACTAATAGGGGTAGGGGGAGCCTCCCAAGCATTTATCACTAAAAATTCCTATAAATGGGAAGACCCCGATGGAGAAGTTGGAACAATAAGACCCCTAATTGCAGATATAGCTACAAACCTCCTAGGACGAGATATCTTGGAAGACCTCAATGTAATTCTTACTAGTGGGTCTAAAGAGAGATGCCTTAAAATAGATGATCAGATGAGGTCCCTAAAAGAACAGGACCCCCAATTCTAAGGGCCACTGTTGATTACCACACTCCCTGCCTTGATTGGACCACCACAGAGCCAGTCTGGGTGGAACAGTGGCCATTACCCAGGGAGAAATTACTCATTTTACAACAACTTGTGAAAGAACAGCTACAGCTGGGTCACATTAGGCCCTCCAGGAGCCCATGGAACACCCCAGTCTTTGTAATAAAGAAAAAGACAGTGGTATGGTGACTGCTACAAGACCTCAGAGCCATAAATAAAACCATGAAAATATGGGGATCACCCCAAAGAGGCCTACCCATGGTCTCTGCCATCCC
>NW_008332644.1:4547196-4599324 GCF_000622305.1 Nannospalax galili | reverse complement strand
CTCGGGAAAGATACTGTTTCTTTGTAAATGGATCAGATGTTGCTGAAATCAATGTTAACACCCTCAAAACATTGTAATCTATTGGCTTGTTTTGCATGGCCCCTATCCCTTATTGCTCTCTGATAGTACTGTGTATTATTGCTGTTTCACTGTTTTTCAAGGTGTCCTTGCTGACTGTTACTGCCATTGGCTAAAATCACCACAGGAAACAGGTCATGGTCAGTTATCAAACTTTGGATTTTCCCCTTTCATAGCAGAGTGCCTTCCTGGCATCCTCCCTGACTCTTCTTTTAAAGTGCTTGCCACAAATACATGCCCTCCGGCACAGGAGCTACCAGGTTTTTAATCAGGCATTGTCTGATAGCCTGATAGAAGCCCACCGCCCTATGTAAATGAGGCATCCTAAAAGTACCTATCAGCTAAGGCTTCTTCTGCTGTCTCTACACTATAAATAGTCCTAGTTTTACCCCAATAAAGTTGGAGCTGGAGCTGAATCACTGACATCTGAGCTGAGTCACTTGTCTTGAGCTGTAACACTAAATCCTGTGATCCAGTCTCCCCGGGGGGTGCTATTCCTCTGTCACCGACTCGCAGACACCCTGGCTTTCACCGTCCCTCATATGCTTCCCGTGTGGTCCAAGTGACCAGTGGACCTCACATCCTGAGGAAGGTATACGGGTGAAATAGGGACGGGATCGACTGAGTAGACCTCAGTAGTGGAGGAACTTTCACTGCCCAGGAGTGCGCGCTGGGACCCTGAGAGCCCAGTGCGTGCTTGCCTATAGCGTATGACCCAAGGAAGCAAGCCAATAAACAGCTATCCTCCATGGCCTGTGTTTCAGCCCCTGCCTCCAGGTTCCTGCCCTGCGTTCCTACCTTGGGTTCCCTCAGTTATGAACTGTAACCTGGGAGATGTAATTCAAATAAACCCTTTGCTCCCCAAGTTGGTATTGGTCAGAGTGTTTTGTTGCAGCAATTGAAGGCAAACTAGGACAGAAATTGGTACCAGAGAGGGCTGTTGGCCATGTGGGTTTTTGGAGGAATGTGGGAAGCTTTGGAAGTGTGGACTACAAAAGCAGTTGATTGCTGTAAGCAGAGCTTAATGGGTCATTCAAGTAGGACCCTGGAAGAATGTAGTGCTAAGAGAAAAGTAGTTCCAGTGGGAAATAAGGACGTTAAGAAATAATTGGGATGTTTTGGCCAAGAGTCTGGCTGGAGTCTGCCCACAGCCAAAAAGCTTGCCTGAGGCTAAGTTGAAAAGTTGTGGACTAATTTTTTTGGTGGAGGATATTTCAATACAGCCTAATATAGAAATGGTGGCATGGCTATTCATGTTGATTATTATGCAGATCTACAGTGAAAAAGAGTAAATTGGGCAGACAGAAATGCAGGATATACAGTTTGAAATGAAAAGAGCACTAGGAGGATTAAAATTGGAGCCAAGGCATGTGTTGAAGGAGAGTGGTTAAGGAAAGGCCTAGAGATTTGCATTTAAACAATGGAAAGAGTACCTCCAGGGTAAGACCACACCTAGCTAAGTCTGCAGCTTGTGAAAGGAAAATGCTGTAGGGGGTTTGTACTAGAAAACATCTGCAAAGAAAAGCTACAAATGTGAATGGAGCATGCTGGCATCCATCCCAAACTTGAGGTCAAACTTGGCAGTGTCATTCATCTGATGCTAGTTTTAGAGGCATGAATGATGCAAGAGTAATGGGGTCATTGCTTCTTCTTCTGTGGTTTCAGTAAGTTGCCAAGGCCAGGTAGTGTGTACAAGGGACATCCCTGGATAAAGAAGACCCTGACAGGCCAAGAGGCCCTGATAGGCCATTTCACAAAGTTGTGGAGGTAAATACTGGTTGACAGTGGAGACCTCAAGAAGACATTCAAGATGTCAGAGCTGTGAGACATCTGTCAAGGAGACCTGTATACAGGGAACAGTAGCAGTCCAAGAGAAAGCTTTATGTTGAATGCAGCAAACCTGAAGGGAATAAGCCACCTAAGTTTTTTGAATTAAAGTCTCGGTCATCAGACATGAAGCTTCAGGATTTGTTATTTTCCCTGCTGGGTTTTGGTATTATTTTGGATTTGGCATTTCTTCAGTATGCCCCCATTCGTCCCTTTTGGAATGGGAATGTGTATTAGGGTCCAATGCATGTTAGAAGTATGTAATTTTTCTTTTGATTTTACAGGGGTTTACAGTTAAGAGATTGCCTTGAATCTCAGAATAGACTTTGGATTTTGGACTTTTGAATAGTATTGAGATTTGTAAAGACTATGGGATTTCTGAAGGTGGATTAAATGTATTTTCCATTTTATATGGTCGTAAGCCGATGGGGCCAGAGAGTGGAATGTGGTGATTTGAATGAGAATGTCCCCCATAGATTCCAAGTATTTCAACATTTGTCCCCAGTTGGTGGCACTGTTTTGGGAGGTCTTAGAAGGTGTGGCCTTGCTGGAGGAAGCATGTCACTGGGGATGGGCCTAGAGAATTCTTAAGCATTGCCAGATTTGAGTTGCTCTATGCTTCCTGTGCTTGCTTGAAGATATGAACCACCTACTCTGACCACCTACCTACCATGACAGACTCTTATTCCCTTAGAACCATAAGCTTAAATAAACTCTTCCTTTTATAAGTTCCCTTGGTCAAGGTATTTTATCACAGCAACAGAAAAGTAACTAATAAATATGGGTATAAACATATTTAGAGGGCAGTTTAACAAGGCCATTTAACAAAACAACAGTAGTATGTTCCCCATCCTTGGGCCTATGATCTTCCCAGTCACAGAGTTTGATCAGGTTTACAATACCAGACATGAGTTTCTCCTGTGGAGCAGACCTCAAATCCAATCAAAACGTGTTGATTACCCCCACAATAGTCATGGCATTCTTGTACCAGTGGGCATATCTTGTGTGACAGATCATTTTTGTAGCCTGTGGGTTCCACATCAGGTTAGGAGTATTCATTGACTTTTATACCCCAGCAGCCTGCATAGTACCTTCCAACACTACACAACAGGAGAGAATCTTCCAGCACAGTTTCTTAGTTTCTTTTTATCCTACAAATTGTTTGGTGTCTTCTGGAAATAGGATCTTACTATCTAGTTCTGGTGGGCAAGCAAGACCAAAGGAAATAACCTTCATTGTTTGGCAGGGAGAAGGAGACTCTCTGGCATCTCCCTGATGAAAAATTCATAAGAATGGATTCCACACCTGGTACTGAAATTTTCATTTCATAACATGTATCTTCTGAAAGAAGCACTATTCACTCATGCAGAGTGCATTTTTTCAAACTTTCTTTTAAATTATACTTTTATAGATTTACAGAATAGTAGGCTTCCATAGGACATTTTCATACTCCTTAGTTTTTGTTAACCCTTCCCACCACCTATCTTTTTTTCTATCCACCAACTCCCATCCCCACTTAAGCCTTTCCATCTCTAATATATCTCTTCATTATGTTCATATACAATATGTTCTAATAGGCCCCCTTATTAAAGGCCTTTTTTCTCTCTTCCTCTATCAGCTCTTTTCAAGCTTCCTGACCTCTCTAGGCACTCCAATTTAAACACCATGGTCTAAGAACTTGAAGATAGGATCCTCATATGAGATAACATGAAGGGCTTGTCTTTCTGGGCCTTGGTTACATTACCTCACTCAGTATCATATTTTCCAGTTCCATCCATTTTTATGTAAATTTCATACTTTCACTTTTCTTTACCCCTGAATAAAACTCTGTGCTGTTATGTACCACAAATTCATTAGAAATTTATGAGCTGATGGACATCTAGGCTGATTCCATTTCTGGGTATGTTGAATAGAGCAGAAATGAACATACACATGCAGGTATCTTAGGAGTAAGACATAATCCTGAGTGTCTGCCTAGAAATATAATAGATGGGTCATATGGCAAATCTATGTTTAGCTTTTTGAGAAAACTCCACAATGATTTTCATGTGGCTGCACTGTTTACATTTTCACAACAGTGTTCCCTTTTCTATAAACTCACTAGCATGTATTGTCTTTGTTTTGTTGATAGCAGCCATTCTTACTGAGTTGAGATGAAATCTCAAAGTAATTTTAATTTGTATTTCTCTAATGACAAAGATACTGAACACTTTAATGGTATTTATTAACCATTTTTCTTTCCTTTTTGAGAACTCTCTCTTCAGCTCTACTACCCATTTTAAATATTAGGCTTGTTTTCTTGAAGGCTACTGATTTTTTTAAGTTGATTTTTATATCCTTCCATTGTACTGAAAGTGTTAACCATTTCTAGATATTCTACTGTGGAATTTTTGGATATATATCATTTGAAAATAGAAATAATTTGAGTTCTTTTCCTTTTGTTTTCTGTAGTTTGAAATGACAAAAGCCTTGAAAAATAAGTTATTGAAAAGTATCTTTCTGAAATTAGCAGAGACCTTGTTGGGCTTCACTGTTTTCTACTGACGATTTTTAATGATACTTTTCCCAATCATATAATCAGAATTCTAACTGTAAAGTAAGTAAAGCAGTAGCATGTAAAGGGGGGATGTACCAACATCAACTGCACATCTGTGCCAAAACCATGTGCTGTTCAGCTGCCCAGAGTTCTTACATTTCCAAGGTAGATCACTGTCTCCTTTCTTGACAGTCTGCATTGTTAATGCTCAGAATGTAATGCGTTCTTTACTCAGTATTTTTTCAAAAACTGCTTAAAGGATCAACTCCATGCTCATTAAAAGGCATACTTGAATTTTCAGAGAATCTTTGGAATAAAGTCCTCAAATCCTATTTTATCAGGTTGCCCAAGTGATTTTCCCTATTTTCCAGTCAGAAAACTATTACCTTGGAGAAACAACTTACACTTCTTGCAACATACTCCAGGTAGGTAAATTTATACATGAAAGTACTTTTTTGTCCTTGTAAATATTTTTAAATTAAAAAAAAATTTATCTTATGGAAAACAGATGATGCAGAGACCTGAAAGTTCAGTGCCTTGCCACAATGGGAGGAAGATCATCTCACACCTATCACCCCCTCCAAGGCTCAGGGACTTTTGTGGAAGAGATTGATAGAAAGAATGTAAGAGTCAGAGGAAGGGGTGGAGTATTAATTAGAAATGTCCTCAGAACACTATGCTGGCAAGCTATAGTCACACCTCCTTTCCATGCTCATCAAGGAATCAACAGGGAGTCAGTTACTCTTCCCACCCAATCAGTCAACCTAAGCTGCATGTCTGGGGAGAAGCAAAAGATATGTAAGCCGAGAACACTAATAGGCACCTCTCTCACCATTCTGTGTGGCTGTCAGGAGGCTCTGTATTAGAGCGTGGACTTTACAGCACAACTGTAAATATGGGCACCCACTCTTCTGTAAATAGACCCCTACCCTATGCTCTGTTAAAAATAACAATAGTAGGGGGCTGGAGAGATGGCTCAGCAGTTAAGACCACTGGCTGTTCTTGCAAAAGACCGCGGTTCAAATCCCAGCACCCACATGGCAGCTAATGACTGTCTGTAACTACAGGGGATCCAACATCCTCTTCTGTTCTCTGTGGGAATTTCACAACACAGGCGCACTCACCTACATGCAGGCAATACACACATACACATAAAATAAAAATAATAAATAAGAATATTTTTTAAATGATAATATAAATAAAATATAATAAAAATAAATTGATAGAAACACACAAAACTATTTTATGTGTATGAATGTATTGCTTGCATGTAGGTAAGTACAGCTGTGACAACAATGCTCAAGGATGCCAGAAGAGGGTATTAAATTCCCTGTAACTGGAGTTACAGGCAATTGTTAGCTTCCATATGAGCTGGGAACTGAACCCGGGTCCTCTGCAAAAGCAGCCAGTACTCTTAATCACTGAGCCATTTCTCCAGCCCCACTGAAAATATTTTGCAATCTCCTTTTTGACTGTTTACAAACCATTCTAACTATTTCTGCCATTGCAACTTTTTCTTTTTTATATTTCAAAAATTCACATTCTCAGTCATTATAAACACACAGGAACCCAATGGATCATAATAACAGATGTAATAATATGACTCTGAACTTTACAGATTTCTGAGGTTTATGAAAGACTCACATTGCATTATTAGAAATGTTATTTTCAACTATTTCTATATTTAAAAATCTGTGAAATTCACCCCATGTATTTTTAGGGGATAAAATTCACTGTAATGTGTGCCAGAAAACCGGCTTATTCTTCAAATATGGTGATCAAACATTAATTTGTACTGCTAATGTTAACTCAGCATTTTTCTTTATGTTGTTCTTTAAAAGTAGAGGTGATAAATACTACCATTTAAATCTACCTGATGACTTTATATCCATACTCAGGTGCCAAGGATCTGAATGTAACCAACTGTGACTAGTAATAATCAGATACATAGAGATTAAAGACACATGTGCAAACATCTATGTGTAAGTAGCATTAAAAATGAAGGAAACATCATATTTTAAAATGAAATGGAGATCTTCTTTTAAGGTTAAAAACTCATTCAATTTTATGTCTTACAGGGTTTATACTGAGTTCAATATTGTATAACTATTAATTCAACTGTGAACCTAAAAATTTACAGCCACTTTTGAAAGAGATGTATCCTTGCTCTGGAAATTGTTACTAAATATGTTAAAGCTGTAATGAAATGCTTCTTCAAATCATGTGGTTATTAAATTTTTAAAAAGTATTTCTAAAGGGAAGTTTTATTTTTAATTTAAAAAATATTTTTATTGAGTTTTCATGCATTTCATACAATATATCTCAATCAAATTTAGACCCCATCCCCATCTGCACCCTATAGCCCCCTCAACTGGTGTAAAGTCAAATTCACTGCTGGAAGTTACAAGTGGCATCCAGTTCCCTCCTCCCACTGTCCTTAAGACAACCTGAGGCAAGAATGCTCTAAAACTGCCTTTTGGAAAATCCTAGTGAGTTTATTGGATTTGCTAACTGAGCTTGGGGTGCTGGTTTACATACAAAAGAGTGGGAAGCACCACCCCCATGGCTCTTCTGGAAAGTCCATGCCCAAACATAAATCCTGTGGCTTCCCAACAGCTACACAAAATGGTGAGAGACCTGCCTCATGACTTTCTTGGCTTATATATCTTTAGCCCCTCCCCCTCATGCATCTAAGGACAACTGATTGGGTGGGAGAGATAACCAGCTCCCCACTCCTTGACTCCTTCCGCAGAGTGTGGGATGGAAGTGGGACTATAGCTTGCCGTCATGGTGGTTGGAGGAACTTCCAGGATACAACTGGATTTCATGCACTCTGTCATATGTAAAGTCCTTTCTGGTCAATCAGTTGAACCCAGATGTCCTTGAATGCACATTAGGCCACTGGAATCTAGTCAGCCTATTTAGAGTCTCTCCCTTAAAGAAGATCTACTCTCCCTCACCAGCAGTAATTAGTTGCCAATAGTTTGTAGGCTAGATTTGGGGCCTGCTACTGATTTCCCTCATTCTATGCTGTTTTTGTTTTATTTTGGGTTTATTTGTTTATTTATTTTAATTGGTACGGTATGGGTCTTGTGCATGCTATCACCATTGTTGCAAGTTCATATGGGAAAGTTCTCAGTGACCTGGATGCCTCTGTTTCCTTTCCTCTTTCACAACAGTCCCTGAGCCATGGGTGGGTGATGTTTGATACAGGAGTCTTATCCAGGGACACATACTCTACAATCTTTTACTCTCTACACCTTGGCCAGTTGTGCCCTTCTATGTGTATCTGTTGTATGAGTAAGTTTTGCTGGTGAGAGTTAAGAGATGTATTAGTTTTCTATCTACCCCCTGTTCTGCTATGCTCCCTGAACCTGAGGTGTAGATGGTCCACTGTAGGTGTGTCATTTACAGCTGGGCATCTCTAAGATATACATTATCTGTATATTACCAGTTGTGGAGCTGTAATAGCCTCCATTTGTTGAAAAAAGAAGGTTCTTTGATGAGTGGTGTATGGTATATTTGTCTGAAAATGTAAGGATCCATATTTATCATAGAATAAATAATTTCATTTGTCTAGAAATAGGGTTTTCTCTAGGATCTATGACATCTCCAGCCATGTGAATTTGACTATATTTACAGTGCCACCCATGAGTTCCCTCCCATTGAGAGGTCTGTAAGTTCAATTAGATAGCTGTTGATTACCCCCTAGATAAAAGTACCACTACTGCACCAATACAGATAGTTTACTCTTTCAGTCATTGTGGTTATTAGGTGTTGGATCTGGGTTGGACCATTGATTTTTCTCCCTTAGAAGCCCCCATACTATCCTCTAGAACTATGAGATCTAGTCTTCAGGGAGAAGGCTTCCAGGTCAGTTCCAGCTCCATTTCTCAGTCCTGTGTCCAAAGTATGTCCTAACTTCAGGAGTAGGGTCATGACTTCAAGTTCTGAGAGGTAATCAAGGGTAATGACAATAACCTGTGTTATTTTAGGTGTCTCCTGGACTACTCTGACCAATAGCTCAAAGGAAGGTTTCTTCTGTCTGTCACTGTGTTCCTTGTAATATAGCCTTCAGGTATATACATACACTTATGTTCAGATGTTGGATGCGTATTTTCGGGGGGGGGTGAGTTAGTACATTTCCCTTTGGTTTTTTATTATCACTCTTGTCTTTCTCCCTGCCTAACTACCCTTCTCCTTCCTCAGTTTAAGTGCCCTTGTTTTCCCCATTTTCCCTTTGATAATATTTGTCTCCTATTATCCCCCTTCTCTTGAGTTTCTTCCTCCCCTTTTCTCCCATGGTTCCTTGTATGTCCTTTCCTCCTTGCTTCCCAGTTCAATACCCCCATTTCCCCTTGGTAACATCTGTTTCCTACATACCCATCTCTCAGGCTATTTCTTTCCCTTTTCCTCCATGCTTCCTTTCCATTTTCCTGGCTTCTGCTGTTACATCAGGATATATACTCACATATAAGGAGTTAGTACTATGATCCACAAATGAGGAAAAATATATGTAGTTTGCTTTTCTGAGTCTGTTACTTCACTTAGTACAACAGTTTCTAGTTCTATCCATTTACCTTCAAATATCATAATTTCCTCTTTTATTTCCACTGAGTAGAACTCCATTATGTAAATATACCACATTTTCATTATCCATTTGACAGTTGAGAGGCATTTAGGTTGGTTCCATTTCTTAGCCACAGTGAAAAGAGCAGCAACAAACATGGATGTACAGTAGGATAAATCCTTTGGGTATATGACAAGGAAAGATATAACTAGATTATATGGTAGATACATTTCTAGTTTTTTGAAGAGTTCACACTGCTTTCCATAATGGTTGCACAAGTTTGCATTCCCACCAACAGTGAATGTGTTTTCCCTTTTCTCCACATCCTCACCAGCATTTGTTGTCTTTTCCTGTCTTGATCTTAGTCAGTTTCACTGGCGTAAGATAAAACCTTAAGGTGGTTTTAATCTGCATTACTCTAATTACTAGGGATGGTGAGCACTTTATAAGGTGTTTCTTAGCCATTTTCATTTCATTGAAAGCGTTCTGTTCAAGTTCTTAGCCCATCTTTTTATATGATCATTGATTTTGTTGTTTCTTTGTTTTTTAAATTCTTTGTATATTCCAGATATTAATCTTCTGTTGGATGTGTAGCAGGTGATATTTTCTCCTACTCAATGGGTTTCCTCTTCACTTCCTTGGTTGTTTGTAACTTAATGAGGTTCCACTTGTTGACTGTTGACCTTGATGCTGTCTTTCCTCCATTTTTTGATCTTGGTGACTTTGTCAAATATCAGGAGGCTGAACCTGCATGCATTCACGTTTGTGTCTTCTACTGTATTCTACTGATCTATGTATCTTTGTGCCAGTTCCATATTTTTTTATGACTATAGCTTTGTAATATAGTTTGAGTTCTGGTATGGTGATTCCCCCAGCATTGTTCTTTTTGCCCAAGATTGTTTTGCTGTCAGGTTTTTTTCTTTTTTTCTTTTTGATTCCATATGAGTCCTAGGATTGTTGTTTCTAGCTCTGTGAAGAATGCCATGAAAATTTTGATAGGTACTGCATTGAACCTATAGATTGCTTTCAGTAAGATGGTCATTTTCACAACATTAATTCTACCAATCTATGAGGACAGTAGATCCTTCAGTCTCCTGGTGTCCTTCTCTATCTTTTTCGTTAAAGATTTCAAATTTTCATTATAGAAATGGTTAATGTCTTTGGTTGGGTTTATTCCAGCATGTATTTTTTAAGACTCCTGCGAATAGCAGTGTTTTCATGAAGGCTTGTTTTTGGTGTATAGAAAGGCTACTGATTTTTGAAAGTCGATTTTGTAACCTGCTACACTACTGAAAGTATTAATCATTTCTAATAGTTTTCTGAGGAATTTTTTGATCTCTTCTATATAATATCATATCGTCTGCAAATGCTGATAACTTGACCTCTTCTTTTCCACTTAGTACTCCTTTAATTTCCTTCTCTTGTCTTATTTCTCTATCAAGAGTTTCAAGTACTATATTGAAAAGTAGTAAGGATAGTGTACAGTCTTATCTGCTTCCTGATTTTAATGAGAATTCTTCCAGTTTTTCACCATTTAGAATGAATGGGTTTTTCTACATAGCTTTAATTGTGCTGAGGTATGTTCCCTCTGCTTGAATTCCCTCTAGGACTTTTAACATGAATGCATGTTGGATTTTGTCAAAGGGTTTCTCTGCATCTACTGAGATGATGATATGGTTTTTGTCTAAGTCCATTTATATGATTTATTACAATTACTCACATATATGAAATCATCCCTGAATCTCTGGAATAAAGCCAACTTGATCATGGTGGACAATCTTTTTGATATACAAGTATTTTGTTGAGAATCTTTCCATCCATGCTCATTAAGGATATGGGACTATAGATTTCTTTTTTGTTGTTTCTTTACCTAGTTTTGGTATTAGTGTGATACTGGCTTCATAGGATGAGTTTGGGAGTTTTCTCCCTCTGTTTCTAACTTTTGAATAATTTAAGCAGCATTGATTGTAGTTCCTCACTGAATGTCTGATTAGAATTCTGCTGTGATCCATCTGGGCCTGGGGTTTTTTAGTCAAGAGGTTTAGGCAAGAGGTTTGGTATAACTGTTTCAATTTTCTTATTTGTTATGTGTTTGTCTAAGCTGTTGATCTCTTCTTGGTTTAGCTTTGGTGGTTTCTATGAATTTAGAAATACATCCATATTTTTAGATTTTCAAATTTACTAGAGTATAATTTTTGTAAATATTTCATTGATTTTTTGTATTTCATACAGAACATCTTGGTCATCTTATACCCTCTTTCCCCACTGACACTCTCCTGTAGCCTCCCCACTGTATTTCATGCATTCTCTCATTTGTGTTAAGAAAGGCCTATCAAGTCAAGTCTAGTGTCCCCAGATAGCCCTCAGTGCAAGGATGAGTACACGTTTTTAAAGTATTCCCTTATAATGTTCTGGATTTTTTTTTGTTGTTGTTGTCTGTTGTAATGTTTCCCCTTTTATCTTTGATTTTCTTAATTTGGATTTGCTCATTTTTTTCCCTTGGTTATTTGAGCTAAGAGTCTGTCTATGTTGTTTAGTTTTTCAAAGAACCAGCTCTTAGATTCAGTGGTTCTTGGTATTGTTTTCTTAGTTTCTATTTCATTAATTTTTGCTTTGATTTTGGTATTTTTTTCTCATCACTAGGTTTGGGTTTGGTTTGTTCTTCCCTTTCCAGAGTCTTGAATTGTACTGTTAAATCATTCATATGTGGTCTTTCTGATTTTTTTAAAAGTTCATTATTTTATATGTTTAAGTGTATTGCCTGCACATAAGTGTACCCGTGTCATGCAATGTCCATGGAGGCCAGAAAAGGGCATCAGATGCTCTGGAACTGGTATCAGCAACAGTCTTCAGTAACCATGTGGGTGCTAGAAATTGAACCTGAGTCCTCTGCAAGAGCAGTCAGTGCTCTTAACTGCTGAGCCATCTCTCCAGCCCCCTTTCTGATTTTTTATTGTAGGCCCTTGGAACTATAAACTTTCCTCTTAGGATTGCTCTTAAAATGTCCCATAGGTTTTCTTGGGTAGTATTATCCCTTTTACTTAGTTCCAGGCATACTCTTCTTTCTTAATTTCTTCTTTGACCTATTCATCAGTTAGGGATATGTTGTTTAAGCTCCATGAGTTTGTGTATTTACTAGACCTTCTTTTACTATTGATTATAAGCTTTATTGCATTGTGGTCTAATAGGATGCATGGAATTATTTCAATCTTTTGAGTTTGTTGAGGTTTGCCTTGTGCCCCAGTATGTGGTCAAGTATAGAGAAACTTGCATGGGCTGCTGAGTAGAAAGTGTATTCTTTGGTGCTTGGATGGAATATTTGGTAGATGTATGTTAGGTCCATTTGATGTAAGATAAGATATCATTTAATTCAGACGTATCTCTGTTTATTCTTTGTCTAGTTGACTTGTATATTGGAAATAGTGGGGCACTGAAGTCACCTATTATTACAGAGTTGGGAGTAATTTGTGTTTTATTGTCCTGTAGTAATAGTATTATAAAATGAATGGATCAGAGTTTGGTGTATCTATGTTCATGTTTATAATGTCTTCTTGAGCAATTGTTTCTTTGATTAGAATAAAGTGATCATCTTCATCTCTTCCGATTATTTTTAATTTGAAGTCTATTTTTTAAGATATTAGAATTGCAACACCTGCTTGCTTCTTAGTGCCATTTGCTTGGAAAGATTTTTCATCTTTTCACCCTAAGGTAGTGCCTATCCTTGGAGGTGAGATAAGATTCTTGAAGACAACCAAAAGATGTATTTTGGTTTGAATTCATTTAATTAGCCTGTGTCTTTTGACTGGGGAGTTGAGGTCATAGATATTTAGAGTTATTATTGAAAGTTGTGCATTGGTCACAGCCATTTTCATTTGTGTTCTTGCTCCTATTTTGTGTTTTCATAATTATACCTTTGCTTTCTTTCTCTAACCTCTTGAATATAATCATTCTAACCTGTGTCCTTTGTATTGCTTCAAATATTCTCTGTAGTGATGATTTTGTGGACATGAATTCTTTCAGTTTATTCGTGTCATGGAAAATTTTCTGTTCCCCTTCGTTTTACTGGGTAAATTATTTTGAGTTGGCATCCATTACCATTTAGAACTGAGAATACCAGGCTCTTCTGGCTTTTCATAGTTTGCATTGGAAACTTAGCTGTAATTCTGATGGGTTTTCCTTTATATTTAACTTGTTTTTCTCTAGCAGCTTTCAGTACCCTCTCTCTGTTCTGTGTATTTAGCATTTTTACTACAACACGTGGTAGGGAGTTTTTGTTCTGGTCCTGTCTAATTAGTGTTCTATGTGTTTCTTAAATCTGTATAGATATGTTTTTCTTTGATTTAGGGAAGTTTTCTTCTATAATCATGTTAAAGATCTGTTCAGTGCCATTGACCTGAGATCCTTCTCCTTCCTATATGTCTATGATGCATAGATTTGGTCTATTCATGGTGCTCTAAATTTCCTGTGTATTCCATTCTTGTGTTTTAAAAATCTTTGTATAGTCTTTACTTAAGGAGTTCAGTTCTTCAACTTTGTTGTTCGGTCTTGATATTCTGTTTTCTCTTTCATTCATTCTGCTTGTGAGGCTTTAACTTGTTGTTTCAAACTGACTTACTGAGTTTTTTTATTCCATCTTCAGTTAGGAAGCTAGGCCACAGATCTGGGGCAGAAGAGCAACACCAGGCCTGGGCCCAAGGCTAGAAGGGGGACAGGGTTCAGTAGGGGATGGGGGCAAGGGGAGGTGCCCAGGCTGTAGGGGTATCCCAGTGGAAAGATTTTTAAAGTATATTTGGAACATTCATTCTACATGCTATTTGTAGCTATAATTAAAATCAAGCTGGAGTTTCATTTTTTAAAATTTTTATTTATTCTTTTAATGATGACAATGTGAGGTAAAACTTAGTAAACATTTTTTAGTGCCTTAAATCAAGTAAGATTATTTTATTCCCTAGTAAAGAGAAGTGTTGTAACATTGGTCATCAAATGAAAAACTGACTTATGGTAAGCAATGCCTCCTTTTATTAGTATAATAAAAGTTCATACTCTGAGAATAACCTAGTAGGCATTGTGAGTCATTTTCTGTGTAAAGAAAGAAAACCAAATGATTATTGTATAGCTAAAGTATAACTGAGACCAAGAACTTAGCAAGAATTCTCATACTCTATGTTTTATGGTTAGATGATCAACATTAAGTTAGGAATGAAGACAGAATCCAAGCCTTTAGGCTGATGTCCTCACTCTCAAAGTGAGACTTTCATTACTGCTTGATAATATTCAAGGTGCTTCTTTCAATTATCTGGGCTTATTTAATATGCATAACAGCATAAAACACTATGAAATAGCCTGTGATTTCTCTGTTCTAGAAGGGTGAAGCAGAACAGACCAACACTCTTGACCAGGGAGTTTTGACATTTCTTCTCTGACTGATGCTAATACCAAGATGAATCAACAGTATTTCATGCTTAAAGGCTAATACATTAAACCTTTTGTTGGAAAGATTTGATCTATATTCATTAAGCAAAAGGGCTTAAAATTTCTTAAAAATTAATTGTGAGAGTATGTGTGTCACCATGATGTGTGTGCTGCATGTGGAGGTCAGAGGATAACTTTTACAGAGTTTTTTCTCTCCTTCCATCTTTAGGATTCTGGGGATCAAACTCAAGTCTTCAGGCTTGTGAAGCAAGTGCATTTATCCAGTGATCCATTTTACCTGCCCTACAAAAGTGATTTGAATGATTCCTATGTCCACCCTCAAGGTACTGGGATGTAAATATATTTTCTATTTTCATTAGAATAATTTACACACACTGTCTCAAAAAGAACAGCAGAAATCTTTGTTACTTACCTGATACTCAATAAATATATTATCCTCAATTCTTTCCTTGGTCATCCCAACTAGAAATTACCACCCATTGATTTTGTATTTTATTAAATTTATTTCCATATTATTTTTTTAGTTCATAAATCCTGAAGAGTTGAGTAGCTGGCTCTACCCTTTTTTCATTCCAAAGGTCAAATACTAGGCTGGGCATGATGTGAAACATAGATATGTAAAACATAACTGTTACCACCCATTTGATTTTAGTGTAATTGCTAAAATAAGATGTCATTACTTTGACACAATTCTTACAAACTTTCTTCCATTAGAATGTGTGAACTCTGAGCTGAAGGGTTTCCAATTCTAGATGCAGCCTCATTATAAATGTAACATAATTTTACATAGTGTTACAGACAATGTGGGGGCAAAATAGATGTGCACTGAGGAAATATTTGTTGAAAGAAGTTTTTAAGATTTCAATATTAGGCTTACCAAAGTTGACTTTTGCCCCTTATCTTATTTACCTTCTCATCATGGTGATAAAATACTTCGACAAAAGAAATTTAAGGGAGGAAGGGTTTCTTGGCTTACAGTTCTAGAATATAGTCCATCATGGTAGGAAAGATACGCAGCAGACAGGGAAGGCACGGTGGGAAGAGCAGGAGGATGGATTGTCATTGTTGCACCCTTACTCAGGAAGTAGAGCATGAACAGGAAGTGGTGCCAAGGTAGACCCTCCCACAATGAACCACTTCTTCCGGAAAGTCTCCACCTTCTAAAGGTTCCACAACCTTCCCAAACACCCCCACCACGTGGGGACCAAGTATTCCAGAACCTGACCCTGTGGGAGACATTTCACATTCAAAGCACAGCATTTCTGCCTTTTATAAAAACTGCTCACTTAATACTACACTGCATTTCCATTTCCATAGGTTGGTGCTTCATAGCTGAGAAATGGACAGAAATATTAACACAAACATGAGCTAGTGATGGTACTGAAAGAAACACTGACTTCCAGGTCAGAGACTCCTGACTTGGGTTGTAGAGGATGAACTGAGTCTTTAAATAGCTTCGAGTTTCAGTTTTCTTGTCAGTAAAACAGGGACAATAACAACCCCACTTGTAGTCCCAACACAAATGAATATCTCTGAAATCATTTGATTAACTTCAAAGCCAGGTCTGGGGCTGTAACTCATGGTAGAGCACTTGCCTCATATGAGTGAGGCCATAGGTTTAATCCCTAATACTAACAAAAAAATTCAATGAATAAAAAATAAACTGAAGAGCCTTTAAAAAATGATGCTGTAAGCTCACAGGGTGTTTGGTCAGTAAAAGGGTACCACATGGGGTCCAGCATGGTATAAATGCTCCTTCCTGCTTTACCTTGCCAGTCTGACCTGAATCTTATCTATTTAGAAAAGTTGCGTTTTATTACTTTCTAGCCAAAACCTGAAAAGAAGCCTCTCAAATAGAAATGCATAGTGAACTTAATTCTGATTCAAAAATAGGTGTAAAACATTCAGAAATCTTTGCCGTTTGCAGCCAGTGTCCATTATAGAGTGCTTTTCATGTACCAGGCAGTGTGCAAAACGTCTTAATTGTGACGCTATGGTAGCACAGATCCCACATGGAGCTCTCATACTTCAGTCAGAAGATGCTGCAGTGAGCTGGACTGCACCACCAAGTGAAAAGGTCAAGGGATGGTTCTAGATGCGAAAACAGGCATTAACCCCTAATCTAAGTGATTTCTAATGCCTGGTTGCTCAAGTTTATTTTTATGAACTAGGGCTAGTGTTTCTGCTCAGAATGTTGTCATGAAGGTTCAATTCACTGTTACACAGAGCATACTCAGTTCTGTCTGAATGTTAAATGGGGTTGTTTTTGTTTTTTTCAGTTTCCCCAACTGCTATCAAAGAATGTGGGGCAAACTACCTGACCTTTCTGAACGTTGACTTCCTTATTAAAATGTGACTAATATCTTATACCACTCTGCTAATGTATTACATCAGGTAATGCCTAAACTGGAAAACATCTCATGCACACTGCCATCTTTCTTCCAGTTTCAGTTTATTCTTCACACAAATCTCAATAAATAACCAAGACACGCACGCTCTGGAAGGAAATTCTGGAATGAATTAAAATTCCAGGAAACCTGCATTTTATCGCTGAAAACAGCTACTTCCCCTGGGCTGCGTATGTTGCACATCAGCGACTTTCCCAGAGTCATCTGATCTGACTGCATTAGGCTACGTGGATCGTTGTCAGTAGTCTTAAGGGGCAATGAACTGCAAGAGACCTGAGGCCCATCCTCTCTGCCTCTGACTTGTTACACAGCAAAGAACAGGATTCCCACATGGTCATCTGTGCAAAAGCCCTCAGGCCTAAAAGGACTACAGGGGGGAATCACTGTCAGTTCTTTCTTCATGACAGTCAATAAGGACCGAGGAAGGAGAAATGCAGTCTGTTGAAGTAAGTAAGTACTCTGGGAAGAACTGAAATTATTCTGGGCTGAGAGCTCCAAAGGCTGTCTGTGTTCAGGGACATGTGCTTGAACCCCCTCCCCCTTACTTTTGTATCTACCTTAGAAGGCCTAAATTAAAAGGATTCAAGGCATTCTGTCCGAAGTGCCATTTCCTGAAGATAAATCCAAAGTATTTATTCCATGCAATCAACTTTAAACTCACACCAAAAGAAATACACTGCTTAGTGGCCCATTAAATCCCTTAAACGCAACAAATACAAATATTAGTCCCAGGAAATAAGAGTGTTTGCTTTTATAAAACCAGATTTTACTCAAAAACATGTAAAATGATTTCTTTTATTTTTTACTTTGTTTGAAATGAGCTACTGCAAGAAGTCAAGATTAATGAACAAAAGTATTGTGACTATCCAAGTGTGCAAGCAACCACTTTACGTGGCACAGCCCCCCAGAAACACATACGCTGAAATCAAGTTGAGTGAGAATCAGTATGAAATACGTAGCAATTATAAAAGATTTAGTATACATAAAGGTTTAAGGCTCTAATTGCATACAGAATCAATTCATAGTAGTACAGCCATATGAAAAATGCATGCAGAAGAAATACTTAATGGCAAAACATTTTACTAATGTTAATTACTATACCTTGTAGCCCTGTCCTAGGATAAAAGACTTCGTGGTTAAGTACATGTTCTTCAGTGGTCCTCCCATTAGCCTTCTTTTGAAACTCAAAACATCCCTCTTCCCAAATTCAACTTACTAAGGCTTCCATTCAATCAGAAATAACCTTTTCCTACACTCTCTCAGTTTTCTTACAACCTCTGTTTCTTTTGACCCTGGATTTGCTTGTGGATGTGCTGAATTTCCAGAGAAGTTGTCAAAGGCCCAAAGGCAAACATCACCCCGTTCATCTCTGTAGAAGAGGAGTTTCTAATGACTAGCTACTATTATTGCATTTTAATGATTTTTTTCTTTTTTAAAATGGTGTTTGCTACTTTAGGTTTTTAACTATGGTGCTGTACTGTCTTGGATACTCAAAGTAAGATGATTTTGTTTTTCACCCACAACCCTCTTAAAAACACTTGGTTATCCACTCGCAGCCAGACTGGTGTCTTTCAGCTGCGCAGAGCACTCCCTCCTGCAGTTCTCAGGGTGATGCTTTCTCTCCATGCTGTCTGTGCTAAGTGGCATGCAGTGCTTTTCCCTAGTGAGAAGGAAGTCAATAGGCTGTACTTTATGGTGACAGCTGGGCCATTTGACTTGAGCCTTATTACACTTGATGGCTACCTTAAGGGATGCCTTTCTCAATTGTTTATTTTTCAAGTCTCTTGTCGGTTCAAACTACAAAAACAAAAGGGGAACCCTGAGTTTACTGTGTACCCAGAATATGGAAAGCACTTTAGTGAATGAGGGCTGAAGACTGTATATTAGTCTAATGAAGTTCACAGAATTCACTGAGTGCCCATTAGTGTAAAGTATCATGCTGAACAGTATGGAAAAGCTTCAGAAACGGAGACAATCAGCCCATGCGTGAGTATTACATGCAGGGAATAAAAAAATACAGATAGAAAATACTAAATTACTTGAATTACTTTTATAAAGAGGCAATAAAAGGACACCCAAAATACAGAATTTGGGCAAGTTTAATAAAGGCACTCCTTTCAAGAATACTGCTTCAAGCAAGTACTGACTTTGCCATTAGGGGAACTATCAATAATTTAAGCAAAACCTAGGCATGGTGGCACAGGCCTGTAATCCCAGCACTCTGGAGTCAGAGGCAGATGAATATCTGTGAGTTCAAGGTCAGTCTTGTCTGTATAGTGAGTTCCAGGCCGGTCTGGTATATAGAGAGTTCCAGGCCAGTCTGGTCTTGATAATGAGCTCCAGGCCACCAGCATTACATAATGAAATCTGGTCATGAAGGAAAAGAAAAAAAAAGAGCACCTAACAAAATGTAAGCAAGGGAACTGTACTGAATGGAACTACAGCATCACCAGATGTGTGATGTCTGCATCCTTGACATTCTCACTGCGACAGCCAAGCTTGGTTCCCTATATTTCAAATACTCTCATAGGTGGCAACTTTGGACAGTATGGATGACTGCATGCTGCAGTAAGAAGTAGCTTCCATCTCCGAATGCAGCAGAGACTTCCTCTATTGTCATTTTTACCCAGAAGAAGGCCAAGAGGAGTATCCACACACCCTAATATCAGGGGCTGAGGGCAATGATGCTGAACTGCAAGAGGTACATATGAGTTCACTGGGGCCACGGTGATCCCACAACATGAGCTGGGCAGAAGAGACATCAGAGCAAGGACTCTTTAGTGGAGGTGCTGGGCAGCAGAGAACAGGGTTTGAAGGTGGTGGGGACACTATAAGATGTTAAACTGAATCCACAGACCCACAGACCCACTTTGGGTCCATGAAGGAAAAGGAGGTGTCAGTGAAGAGGAAGCTGAGAAGCCACCGATAGAAGCAGGAGGTCTCCATGCCTGTGCCGCATCAAAGGCTGAATCCGGACATCTCCAAACCTGGCCATTTTACCCACTGATGATCAAGGAGGCAACACTAGCTCACATACTGTTCCCAGATTCCTGGGGACAATCCCCGCTGGCCTGCACCTGGGCTCTGACTCTGTTCTGATGGCATCCTTCTGATTGTGGAAGAAAACATCTTCTGGAAGATATTTAATTTGAAAGGGACCAAAACAAGACGAAGACACAGTAAGGAGGGAAAAGAATGGAAGAAACATGAAAAATAAATGCTGGATTCAAAAGTAACATGTAGAGAAATACTGTTATTGAACATATAATTCATCAACAAAAATTTCTCCCTGAATTTTAAAAACATTAGGAAGTAATCAAGCATCTGAAGCAAGAGTTCAAAGCATAAATAAAATAGCTTAGGAATGCAATTATTAGACAGCAGGAAAAGATAAAATATGAGTTGTCAAAACTGTATAAAAGCAGTGGGAGAATAATAAAAAGAAACCATGAGGTTTGTAAGGACAAAAACAGATGACTATGAGGATAATCAGCACATCCATAAATATACTGAGGAGCAAAGAGAAAATTAAAGATGAAAGGGATCTGTAAGCAATTAAAGATAGGGTGAGTGGCTATTTGGGGAGAAAAAAAGAAACATTTCAAAAGCAGACTCACTCTAGCAGTAACACAAGAAGAGTGACTTCCTCCTGAGCCTACTGATCACCTGCATCCACTCCAGCTCCTTGTCACACGTGTCCCTGCCACCTACACCTCCTTGTTACTCTTCCTCCATGTTTCCAATACTGCAGCCCACCACTTGGGGCACTGCTCAGTCTAACGTCTACCTGGAGAGTGAAGATGGTATAAAACAGACTTATCACAAATGAAGAACAGAATCTGCAGGGCTATCTCTTGTCATAGAAGGATGGACACATACCTTCCTAACCCCATGAGTTGACATAGTCTGGACAGGCCCATTATCATTGGAATGATAAAAGGCTCCTCACATGCAGCAGCTAGTGTGCATTCTGGAAGAATGGGAGAGAGGAAATCATGTGAAAGTAGCAAAGTCCAGCCAAATAAGGAGAAGGGCATCATCTGTGACATCTACTACATCTCTACATCTCTGCTATGAACATTAAAAGCCCATCTCTTCTATTTTTCCCTCTTAGAAATGGAGGCCCACCACAGATATAACTGTGGAAAACTGGGTGGGGGTCTACAACAAGGAGCTTTTTTTTTTTTGCCTTATCAACAGAATAAGCCAGGATAGCCATGTATTAAAAGCAATGCTCCAAAAGATGGTAAAACACCTACAAATGACAGACCACGGGACTATATATATGGGGTCATATTGAATTCCAGAGAGCCAAAAATAGATTTTCATGCTATTTATTTTTTTGTGGCATGACTTACACATCTGTAGTTCATTGGTTCTTTCTTTCTTTCTTTTTTATATTTTATTTTTACAATTCAAGTCCCCCTTTTTCTTTCAGTGGTGGCATCTGCAATATTCAGTGGAGGACTAAGTCCTAGCAGGGTTGAGATGTCCTTCCTCTCTGTGGAACTGATATTCAGAGCCAGATATTTTAACCCAAGTCTTCCTCTGAGGTCAGGTGTTGTCCTGTGTCAGTTTTCTCTATCTGTGCGCCTTAGCCCTATATGAACTTACATCACAGACAAGAGATTAATCCCTCTGGTGGGAGGGAAAGATAACTGGAAGGAAAAATGGAAAAGACAGTGAAAGCTCACAAAGAGAGAGTATGAGTCATCCCTAAACATACATGAAGTAACTTAATCGTAGTAAGAAAAAAAAACTGAAACCATTTATCACTTAGTAGATTGTGAAAGAGTAAAGCTTAAAATTCACTGTTTTGGAGGACAGATATTTTTATGCATGTTGGTAAGAGTGTAAATTGTTTGGTACATCTTCTATGGTGGGCAATTTGGTACAGTCTGTCAAGTTTATAAATTCCATACCTTAGTAGGGATGTTTGTGATATGATGAATGCTGTTATTTATTGCGACACTATCTGAAATAGCAAATTTGTAGTGGCAGACTAAATGCTCACTGATACCTACCAACGTGAAGTTTAGCATAGCATGTCCACATAATGAAACAGTATAGAGTGACACAACAGTGTGAGGATGATCTTTACATACACACACATGCATACACATGCACATGACTGCATCTCCAAAAAGACACATGAGTCCCCAGTAACCTGGTTATTAGAGACGAGGAACTGTGTGCCAGGTGGGCAGGAGTGTGAGGGACACACTGGATTATAAAATTTTGGGGGGGGGGGGTCTTTTTTGAGACAGGGTCTCCCTGTAGCCCCAGCTGTCCTGGAACTCACTATGTAGACCAGGCTGGCCTTGAACTCACAGAGATCCGCCTGCTTCTGCCTCCCAAGTGCTGGGATTCAAGGGGTGTGCCACCACACCTGGCTTTGGATTATAGGATTTTTATAGTTTATTTTTTTCCCTTTTTACATTTGTTAACAGGAAAAGTCACATGGTCTTGGGCATCATAAGAGCCAATACAGTATACAATGATAAGTATAGAAAAAGAAATGAGTATTATACAGAAAACGGGGGTCAAGTTAGCATCCAGCCTTCTCCTCTTTCTTTTTCAGCAAATGCAATCTTTCTTTCACCACAGCTCCACTTGCTCTCATCCATCTCTGTTTGGTCTCAAATGCTTCCATCTCATTTGTCTCAAAAGGTATCTTAACCCTTCCAGTAATTTCCAATCAAAGCTATGTTGCAGTTTTAAGACATGGGTTCTGTAGAAATCACTATTAAATTTGGAGCAATATCACATTGAAATGACAAATAAATCTTGAACTCACTCACTTGAATGAATCATAAGGAAACAAATATTTTTTCAAAGGTACTTTATTTTTTAATATTTTTATTTTTACTTTATGTGTGTGAGTGTATTGCCTGCATGTATGTGAATGTACCTGTTTTGTGCAATGCCCACTGACATCAGAAGAGGGCATTGGATCCCTTGGAACTGCAGTTACAGACGTTGCTAGCTGTCATTTGGGTACTAGAACTCGAACCCACGTCCTCTGCAGGAGCAGCCAGTGCTCTTAACTGCTGAGCTATCTCTACAGCTCACAAAGTTTAATAAACATTAAAAATCTTGTTATCTAGAAATCTGGAGGACTAGGGCTAATGTCATGAGTTTTCAATTGTTCTCCACCTCAGTGTTGAGGCTGAGACAATAAAATCCAGAGTGAAAACATGACCAATTAGCCAGCTTCCTTAGGGAATCCATAGAGATCTTGATCTTCTGATCTTTGGAATTAAAGGCATGGCCACCGTGTCCAAACATGTATGTGGGTTCTGGGGCTCCAAATTCCAGAACTCACACTTTATGCTTGGGTAGGAAGCCCTTTACTGAGCCATCTCCCCAGCCCTGAGAAATTTATTCTTAAAGGATAATAAAAATATAAACCTGTGAACACAAATCGTACATTAACTCCTCAATTCATTCACATGATTTTGTATTTAGCTTTCTCTAAGGCTCTCAAGGGCAAAGAAAAAACACGAATAATGACAAAATTGAGTAATTCAATCTCTCTCTCTGTCTCTCTGTCTCTCTCTCTGTCTCTCTCTCTGTCTCTCCTCTCTCTCTCTCTCTCTGTCTCTCTGTCTCTTCTCTCTCTCTCTCTGTCTCTCTCTGTCTCTCTCTCTCTCTGTCTCTCTGTCTCTCTCTCTGTCTCTCCTCTCTCTCTCTCTCTGTCTCTCTGTCTCTTCTCTGTCTCTCTCTGTCTCTGTCTCTCTCTCTCTCTCTCTCTCTCTCTGTGACAGGCCTGGAATTCACCAGAGGCCTTCCATCTAAGAGATCTTCGTGTCACTGGCTCCTGAGTTTTGGGATTAAAGGTGTGTGCTTTCACATATGGCCCATGCTTAATATCTCGATCTTATTTATATATTCTTTTCACAATACGTACAGAGTTTAAGAGACTTGAGTCTGCACGGATCCAGAGACGATGGTTTTCAACCACTGCTGCGACACTTCACAGTTTTGTCATAAGAGAAAACTGGTATGCTGAGAAATGGTATGATACACAACACTGCTTAGCAAAGTATATAGGACTTAGATAAAAACATACTAAATTTAATCGTTTTATTTACAGACCTCAAGTCAGCCTTAGTGGATGTTAGGCAAGAGGCTTAGAGCTCCAGACTTTTCCTCTAAGGAGACTGAAATTTGAGACTTTCCGGAAGTGGTGTAAGGCAAAGTGGGCCTTTGGAACCTGCTCCGGCGTTTGCAACATGCCACAACTACATTTCCCAGCTGCCCTGCGACTGCACGACAGCGTGCTGCTTTCCGGCACTTTTACGTCGGTTCGAAGCTAGGGCTCCAAAGGCCGGGAGGCCGCTGACATGGGTTCCTCGTGGTCTGGGCAATCCGAGCCCCCGGCGTCCGCCTCTGCTGCCCCGGCGACCGCCTCTGCTGCCCCTTCGACCCCTATCATCCCCAACTCCGTGGCCCCCAAGTCCCCCGCCGCTCAGAAGGACCCGGTGTTCAAGAACTGCTGGAGCTGCCGTGTGCTCTCAGGCTCGGCACTCTTCGCGGCCGGCACCTATGTGTACTTGGTGTCCCGGAGGCCCATGAAGCTGGGATACTCCCCCGGCCCAGGCACCATCGCGAAGATGGTCTTCGGCATCAGTGAGCTGGGGCGGGACTCGAGGGTTCAGCTGGTCTCGGCTTCACTCATCTGGGCTTTGCTAGGCGGGGCGGGGCTGCTATAAGGAAGATAAAATGACATCTTTTGTCTATGCAAAAGTACAACTCTCAGCTCAAAGAGGCTAAAAAATAGTTTATTCTGGAGCCAAATATGAGTGACCGTGACTCGGGAACACAGATTCAGGTTAGCCCAAATTCAGTGTTCCAGTGTAGTAACAGTTATGTTCTCACAGGAACAACAAAGAAAAGTCATAAGACACTGTTCAAATAAACGTTTGTGGGTCATGGATGGGGGCGGGGGTTGTCCTACTATAGGACTCAGGTGGCAGTCCTAGCTTTTGGATTGGTGAGACCTGTTGGTGTGCTAAGTTAATATAGTTTATATGGGGTTAAAGATGTCCCAGATGATTTGTGACTAGGCTTTGGATCAGCAACATTCCAGACTCCCACAATCTCTGGTGTACTAATCAACTGGTCGGCCTTTCAGGAAATTTAGTCCTACATGCAGCAGTTCTTTCTGGGGACTTGCTTGAACACCTCCAATGCTAGGGTTAAATAACATGCCGTCCATGAAGCACCAGGCAAAGGAGGCTGCACCGGTGTATGCTCAGAATACCTTTGTTTTCTTTCTTTAGGTATTGCCTGCTGGGGTGTGATTGTCCTCACAGACCCCAAAGGGAAGGCCCAGCGGGTTGTGTGAAAGTACAAGCTCTCCTATTCCTGGCCTCCTGACACACAGAGCAAGCCTTGGGGTTATGGATATTCTGCACAGGCATGGACATGATTAGACAGACTTCATCACAGGACATACTCCAAGACTAAGAAGACATCATAACAGTGACTGTTATTCTTTGCCTATGAATGTTGGTGGGCTTTTTCCTCAGGTTATACAGGGACCAGTAAATCCCTTAGAGGAAAAAAATGGCCCTGTGTCTTGTCCAGGGAGGTTGCGTGTGGTTTAAATTATATGAGAGTTAATTAAATAATTTTGAAAAATATTTAACTTGAGTAAATAATAGGTCAGTAGTGAAATAAGCTATTTTATTATAAATGGTTATTTCCCTCATAATTGGATCAACCACTGTTGTCCACCTAACCCTGGACAGGTACATGAAACTGGATCTGAAAATTGTTCATACTTTCCAGAGTATCTTTAAATCCATCACCTCCTGAGAGCTTCTGAATGGCTATGTCATTGATACAACTTGAAAAATGTGCAGTGGATTTGCTCAGGGTCACTTATCACTCCAGGGATGGGCTAGAACCTTTCCTTGTCTAGTTCTAATCTTTCACAGCCTGGATGATACCAGGGAGACAAGAATTATCTTTATCAATCAAATATCAATATATAATAAAAGATTTGGATGCCAAAATTTTTGAGAAAAGTTAAAAAAGACTTGATTTCTTTTCCACAGACATTGTAAGTTTTTTATGATGTAATTGAGGCAATTTTTCGATAAAGATTTAAAATTTCATAGATTTATGCAAAATATTTTTGTATTTCCTCCCCATTGCCTCCTTATTCTCCCACCCCCCCACTGTCTCTAGACTCCATCTTTCCAACAAGTCTCCCCCTTTTTCTTATTGACCCACTAAATTTAATTGGGTTGTTTGCATGAGCATGGATGGGAGGTTATTTAATGGGGAATGGACAGCTTACCAGTTACTATGCCATTGCAGAAAATGGACTCCCTTATCTGTCAGCAGCCACTAACTGCCAGCAGCTCTTCAGCTATGTGTGGGGCCTTATGCCCCTCCCCCATATTGGAATGTTGGCAGACTCAATTTTGTGTGGTTACAGCTGCTGAGTTCCTAAGTGCAGAAGACAGTGTTTCACAGCACCCCTCCCCATCCTCCAGCTACATAATTCTTTCTGCCCCTCTTTTGAGTTAGTCTCTGAGTAAGATTGTTACTTTCTGTACTATTATGTAGAAGTGCCTGAATCTAAAAACCTCACAGATGACCAAGACATTCAAGGTCAGTATAAGTTGTGCTGTAAGTACAGTTGAAACTGTAGACACCTCCAACAACCTTAAAAGGACAGAACAAGGTGTGTATGAGAAGTGTGTACTGTAGTTGTATGGTTTTCATGAGTATACAAATTTCAAGTTGGACAGTGCTTTTGCTGTTATAAATATCCTGACAAAAGGTTTTTACAGGAGAAAGGGTTCTTGCAGCTTGCAATTCCAGATTCCAGTTGTTCCTTGTGTGTGTGTGTGTGGCGAGGGGGTCAAGGCAGGAATTTCAGGCATCACAGCCACAGTTCAGAGCAGAGAAAGATGAACAACACATGCTCACTTGCTGGTTTTCTTGATGGGTGGGATTTCTCACCCTTACACAGTTCAGGACCCCTGACCTAGGGATTGGTGCTGCCTACAGTGGGCTGACTCTTCCCAAATCAGTTAAGACAGTCCATTGCAGACATGCTCACAGGCCAACTCAGTGTAGACAGTCCCTCACTGAGACTTCCCGAGTAATCTAGGATGTGTCAAGTTGACAAAGCTAACCTCGGAGGAGTCATAGACACTTCAGAAAGGAAGGCATTCTGTTGCACAGATGTACTTTGAACAGTTTTTCTGTTATGCTAAAAACACAAGGTGTAAAAACTAAGGTATTATTTTGACTTACTAGATTAAATGAAAACAAATTTAAGAGCAAACTTTGAAGATACTGTGGGTTTGAGCCAGGACTACAGTAATGAAGTGGGTAAATGTTTTTTGCTTCTGGGTTCATATGTAAATTAGGTTTACACTATGGTAATTGTACAATAATGTATCTGAAAATGACACACATATCACAGTTTAAAATGCTGTATCTGAAGAAATGTTCATCTCAGCCTTTAGCACATCATAAGTTATAAATTTTGTGTTTTGGTTTTTTTGTTTTCCCCTATGAAGGGACTTACCTTAATGTCCATGGCTGCTGACTGCTTAGGATGGTTGTCATGGAGACTAGGTGGCTGTAGCTGGAGATGTTGTGTGCTTGCCTATCATGCATGAAGTCCTGGGCTTGATTCCTGTGCCGTATGACCAGTGTGGTAGTATGCAACTGTAATCTTAGAACTTGGGAGTTAGAAACAGAAGAATCAGAAGTTCAAAGCCATCCTCGGCTACCTGGTATTCATGAGACCCTGTCTCAAAAGAAGAAGGTCAGGAGAGATGACTCAGAGGTTAAGAGCACTGGCTGCTCTTGCAGAGGACCCAGGTTCTATTCCCAGCATCCACATGGCAGCTAACAACCATCTGTAACTCCAGTTCCAGGGGATCCATGCCCTCTTCTGATCTCTGCTGACACTGCATGATACAGGCGCACCTACATATCTGTAGGCAGTGCACCCTCAGGAGGCAGAGGCAGGTGGATCTCTGTGAATTCAAAGCCAGCCTGGTCCACATAATGAGTTCAGATCAGCTGGGACTACAGGGAGACTGTGTATCAAAAAGACAAAAATAAATAAATAATAAATAAATAAAATATTAGAGAAGATTTTAAATGAAAATCACCAAAAAGTGACACAGATACACTAAGTTGGCCAGTGCTTGTAGAAAAATGACACCTATGGTTCTCTCAGAGTAGAGTTGCTACAAACTCAGAAGTGTAGATCTAGGCTGGAGAGATGGTTCATCAGGTAAAAGCACACATTGATCTTGTAGAAGAGCTGAGTTCGGTTCCCAACACCCACTTAGGCAGCTCCCAGCCAGCTCTGGGAGGATCCTATGCCTCAGCTCCATGAGCACTCCAGATGTGCACATACCCACATACAGACAAAGATAAAATAAATCTTTTAAAATGTATCTGGAAAGTACAGTGAAGAGAATTGAGGGCAGCGTACTTGGGTTATACCACCGGGACGTCCTTACAAGTCACATCTGTAAGCAAGATCTTTTCCCAGTAGTCATCTGCTCAGCACCTGTAATCAGTTCTTCTCCACTTGGAGCAGTTTTACTGGGTACAAGCAAAGAACTGTTCTTATAAAGCGTATACCAATAAACAGAGCAGGCTGGAGTTTGTACTTCAAAGGGTCTTTAATGTTTTTAAGGAATACTTCAGAATTTGATTTCTAAGAGTACTAAGTCAGAGATTTGAGTTTGGTTTTAGAATGAGTCGATCTTTACAGAAATGTTTTGGGGAGAAAAGAAATAGCACCATAACCCTGTACTGTTGGAAGCACAGCTGGTTTTCCCATCATCTTCTCTTTGAGGATAATGAGGGATAAGCAAAATGGGTTCAAGAATCAATGCAGTAGTACTCAGTAGTATAATAAGAACTCCAACACTATTGTGATTTACGGGCCTTAGGATCCCTTTACTTGATAGAAATGAAAGTCTAGACTCATAATTACATTAATAAGGGGAAGTGAAGAAAAAGACAAAAATAGTAATTTGAAATATACTTTATTTTTCCCTGTGACTAGGAAACTGTAATGTCAGAATATGTTATAGAATGTTTTGTGATGATGGAGTGTGCACTCGTGGTGGCCAGAGAACAAGCTCAGTCAGATGTCTTTCTTCAGGTGCCAACACTTTTTGGGTTTTGCTCAATGAGTATATTAGCTTAGCTGACCAGCCAGCTCCAGCAATCCACCTGTCTCTGCCTGCCTAGCACTTGGATTACAAACTCAAGGCACCATAACTGACTTTCTTACATAGGTTCTAAGGCTCAAACTTGGGGCCCCATGCTTGCAAGGCATGGCTGAGCCAGCTCCTCCAACTCTGCGTAGACTTATTATCACTGTTCAAAACTTCTGTTACCTCTTGGCCTTTACACCATGACCATAAATTTTGGTATCTTGATATTCTTATCTTTTGCTTCTATTATTTACTGTGCTGAGTACTCTAGGGTCTTGTGATCAGCTAGAATGTATTTATATACATATTAAAAGAGGCAAATATAGATTGAGCTCCAGGACAGTGGTCATGTATAGTGGCTATTTTCATTTCATTCTCAACCAACTGCTGAGATAGATACTGATGCAGCCTGTCAGCTTCACCTGGCTGAGAGGAGTTGTAAAGACATCTATTAAAGGTAACGCGGGAAGTTGACCATCTCGGTGAAATCTGTACTTCGCCTCCAGCCTGAGTTTAGCTCGTTCCTTATTCCTTCTCATTCGTTGTTTCTCAGGCTCACTTGTGTCTAAAGTAGATGCCTGGGAACAATGTCAGTTGATTTAACAACATAAAGTGTCACTCATAAATGTATGTTCAGGTCAGCTCTATGTTCATGTACCCCTCAAACTAGGCCTGGACCTAACCGATCTATCAGCACCACCACACTAATGATGCTGTCACTTCTGAGATCAAAGAGGAGAATGGTAAGCAGTTGAGAGTTCCTCATATGTTTGTGTTTAGGACTGACCATTTAGGATTGGATAACTTGTCAGATAGCTCATCCTTGGGGAATACTGAATCTCCCTCTCTCAGTAGCCATTGATTGCCTGTAACTCTTCACCTAGGGGTGG
Source organism: Nannospalax galili (assembly GCF_000622305.1). Lineage (NCBI taxonomy): Eukaryota > Metazoa > Chordata > Mammalia > Rodentia > Spalacidae > Nannospalax > Nannospalax galili. The sequence continues at coordinate 4,569,367 of NW_008332644.1, read as the reverse complement.
AGTCCTGTGAAATTTCCCCATCCACATTGGCATGTCAACTAGTGATGTCATTATGCAGCTCCTGTTTAGGCAACCATACTATGGAGATTTCATGGTACAGCTTCCCTGTCATGTCTAGAAGACACCATCTGGCAGGAGGTGCCCTTTTCTGGCTCTTAGAACCCTCTTCTGTTACCTGAGTCTTAAGTTCTTAAGTGTAGGGTTTCATTGTAGATGCACCACTGGGCATTATCTTTGTATTTTGTTTCAGGGACAGGAGCAGGTCTACCTATGGTTCTTTAGGTCCTATTTTGGGAGCCCTATTAATTCCTCCTAGAGCTAACTTCCTGCTTAACAGTAATGATGGCATGCTAGACCAAATATGTATCCCAATTCTCAGTATTTAGGACATAGTGATGAAGAGCCACATGATTGATCAGTATTTTTTTCGGTTATTGTCTTTGCTTTAACTTGTTTTCTCGTTCAGATTTATTTATTTTTGCAAGACAGGATCTCTCACTGTGTAGCCCAGGCTAGCCTGGAACTCATTATCTTCATGTATATGAGTTCATCTCCTGAATGCTGAGACTAAAGGTGTGTAGCACCCATGACTAGCTCTTGGGTAATTGTTTCTTTTTCTGCATTTTAGATCAGTCTTTCCACAGTTAAATATAAAGTTAAAATATTCTTTCTTTGTGTCCAGAATATGCTAAATCCTTCTCAGAACCAATTCCTTTAATCCCCCTCTCCTCCCAGCTTTACAGATGAGATAATAGGCAGTACAGTATTTGCCCAACTGTGTTCTCAAGTGATGGCCCATTTGTGCCTTGCCTGAGGCCACTAAGTGGAAGTGCTGACACATTGGTTAATCTTAGCATTTGCTAAGGTAGGTGAGTGTTCATTGCCCCTGAATGATATATGTACTAAGGCCTGTTCCCCAGTGGGGCTTGGTGGGAAGTTGAAGCAGCCTGTGGTCATTGGAGTTACAGCAAAGGGAATTGCAGAACTTTGTAATTTTGCTGCCTGGCTATGAGATGAACAGCCACATTCTCATACCAAGATAGACTGCTGCCTCAAGAGCAGAGTGGCTGTTGTAGGACAGTGGTATAGAGGGGTAGCACACTGAGGCTTTTCACAGGGAAGTAGAGTTTTTAATGCCCACAGACTCAGCAGTTTCATACTGAGCCCCAGTATCCAGCAGGGAGTTCTCTTATATACCCTTATTACACTCTAGTTTGTCTTTCCTTTATATATATATCATGTATGTTCTGATTGGCTGCTCTAGGCTCCAGATTGGGGGTGGGGTGTTGCATGCATGCAGATGTGAATGGAGACTAGGTACATGTAGACTTTGACTTATGCCCTCCTATCCCTTCCTCTTTGTCTGAACAGCATCAGGATGGCCCATGGAGCAAGGTCATCTTGGCTCCAGAGCCACACTGCAGGTGCTTTTCCAGGCTGCTCCATTAGTACTGCCCATTAGCACTAAAGAGGTGGGGAGGGGCACAGATAAGTCTACTCTTTAATTTGACTTCATTGAGTATTTTATTGTAGTCACAGGATCCATCCTTAAAATATTCGTGTATCAAAATGAGAAATTTTAAAATCTTATTTTCAATTTCTTCTTGGCAGTTTCTCCTTGGGTATCCCTTAAATGTGTTTAATTAAATTCTTTGTTATTCTCTATAACTGAGGTTCTATCAGTTATCACCCTGATTGTAATTCACACATTAATTGTGAACAGGAAAGTTTTCCTAACTACCCGAGGTCAGACCTACCCATGACATTAACCCAGTCTCTATCCCAAGCTAAAGCCATTCTCTTGAATTTTAAAAATCTACTTTCTAGTCATGGCAAGGCATCACTTTCTTTCTGTCCCCAGATGCTACAGTCCCAACACTTGTCCCAAAATAAACCTATTATGTTTCTGAAACCCATTTGCCTTCTTTATTTCATGTTTTTAATAGCATGTCTAGCTCATTAGCTGATAAAGCTAGACACATGACTTCTCTGACTCTTTAGGTTCTTTACTTCCTATCTATCTGTCAGGACCTACTTACTTCAATTATCTCGTGCTCTTTCCTATGCATTTCTATTGCTCTTGTTTAGGTCCAGCTATCATTATTTCTCATGTAGAGTGCTTTGACAATTTTTTTTTTCTCCATGCTTCCAGAAATAAAACCATCTTGTCTAACTTCAGTATAGCTGGAATTATCTTAAAGCACTATACTCAAAACCCTTCAGGGCCCAAATTTCTCCAGCCATCCAGCTCCTGGCTCTCACAGATAAGGTCTCTGTAAGCCACAACTTCCAATTCAGCCACAACTTCCTCCATTTGACCAACTCCTGGTGCTGACAGGTAAGGGAACCTAAACACCCTGCACACATTATTGCAGTTACCCTAGCTCCAGCCACTGACAGCTAAGCAGTCCCAGACCATCAGCCCCAGGACCACCTTCACTCAACCAACTAACTCCAAATGTGCAAATCCCACCACAAAAACAGAAACATAAAAGTCCAAGACATGTCTCCTCCATAAGATGCTAAGAACCTCAATGAGAATGACTCAGAGAACTTCTAGACAAAGAATCCAAAAGAATGATTATAACTGGGATCAAACAACTCAAAAACAAAGAGATGAAATAAGGAAGTCAATACAAAAGATGAAGACAATTGAATAAAATGGCAGAATTACTGAACAATAAACTGAAACTATTGGAAATGATAAAGTCTCAGTGGAAAGCCTCACCAGTAAAATGGATCACAAACAATGTAAAACAAGCTGTCAGGGCTGGAAGACAAGGTAAAGGAATTGGATCACTCAATCAATGATAAATATAAAACCCCATGTAAGAAACATGGGAGGGCTTTGGTCCCCATGAAGGGACCTAACATTTGGTTTGTGGGCATTGAAGAATGAGAATACCATTCTAAAGGCATGGAGAACATTTTTAATGAAATCATGGAATGAGATTTCAGAATCCTAGAGAAAATATCCCCATCTAGGTAAAAGAGTCCTACAGGACACCAAATAGAACTAGACAAGAAACTCTCCAGGAAATATTAGAGTTAAAACATTAAAAACACTAAAAGGAAAAGGTATTGAAAACTGCAAGAAAGAAAGATCAACACTTAAAAAAGGAGGCCCACCAGAATAAAACCTGATTATTTGACAGAAAACTCCTTTTTTTTCTTTTTTTTTTTTTTTTAAAAAAGATAAGCATCTTATGTATTTCTTACCCACATAAACATTACTAGGAAATTTGTGTATTTGACTAAAAGTTTAATTTTTTTTAATTTTTAAAAATTATTTATTTAATAACAACATACTTAGAAGAAGCATATCATTACAACACAATTGACATATTCAATAACGGTTTCCTCAGCCATAAGGACCTACAAAGATGTATTCCAAGTTCTGAAAGATCATAATAGTCAACCCAAACTGTTATACCCAGGAACACTATCCTTTAAAATTGAAGGAGAAATCAAAACTCCATGATAAAAAAAAAATGGTAAAGGAATTTATGACAACTAAGCCATTCCTACAGAGGATTCTAGAAGGAGTACTTCAGTCTGAGAAGAAAGACAAACATACCCAAGAGATATCAGGGCATAAATAAATAGTACTAGGACAGTTAATCAAAAGAGGTTTAAGAAAAAAATATGAAAAATCAACAACATGACTAATTGAAATCTTTCAATACTATAAAATCTCCACCAAAACAGTCTTAGAGCTCATAATTTCAACAAAGTGGCAAGGTACAGATTTATGAGACAAAAATTGGTAGTCCTACATATCACTTTCAACAGACTGAAAAGAATAAATCTAAAAAATAATCCCATTTGAAATAGTCACACACAAAAAACTGAGAATGAAGCATGGAAGCAAAACACCTCTACAACAAAAATTTTAAAACAGTGAAGACAATAAATTGAGGGAGACATTAAAAGATGGAAAGTTATCCTGTGAATATAGATGAAAAGAATAAGGTAGCACCCAGACCAGCTCCTGCTCCACCCAGACCCATTCTCCTGTTCCAAGGCCCATACCTGCTCTGCCTAGTTAGACCCTCCTCATGCTGTCTCCACCTCCACCCTGATCCCAGGCCCCCTTCTGATCTTCCTGCCTTGGACCTCATGACTATGCTGCTAGAACCTAGCCACTGGATCCCCATGGGCTTGAATTGGGCCTAGGCACCTTTGCCTGCTGGAGAACTCTTAACTATCCAGCTTGGAAGCATCCTGTTATCCAAATGAAAAATCAAATGTGAGAACCTGAAGCACAGAGCAACTAACTATTCTTACCTGACCATAAGGTAACCAAGCCACATCAAGATAAACAGAACCAAGTTTCAGCTAAACAACAGTAGGCTAGGATTTCATATCAGGCACACAACCAACAAAAGACTTTATCCATATTCCAAAACTACAATGCAAAAATACAAATGATATGAAAAACCAAGAGAATATGTCCCTGTCAGAAACCACCAGTCATACAGAAGTATACTGCAATGAGAATCACTCAGTGGAATCCATGAATACAAATTTTAAAAGAACAATCATAAACATGAGCAAAGAATTCAGTGACTTTAAAGAATGCACACATAACTCCAAGAACTCAAAGAGAATAGGAATAAACCTTCAAATGAAGCTCAAGAAAATACAATATACAGCTGAATGAAAAGACAAAAACAATTCAGAGCTTGAAAAGTAAATTCCAAAAATAAATATTGAAGAAAACTCAAGCCAAAATGAAGAAATTGAAATTCTATAAAGAATTGGCTTATAGAATTTCATTTCAAAATGAAATTCTATAAGCCAACTTGACATGACAAGAGAACACCTCATGAGCATAATGAATTAAATAGAAAATAAAATATCAAGACTGAATGACAAAGGTAAAGAACTGGACTGCTCATGCAAAGAATACAAAAGATTTTAAAAATTGCAGAAATGGAATATGCAAGAAATGTGGGACACCATGAAAAGAGCAAATCTATACACTCAGATCAATGGCATTGACCAGATCGGTAACAAGATTATAAAAGAAAACTTCCCTAAATTAAGGAAAGACAAATCTATACAGATTCAAGAAGCACATAGAACATCAATTTGACAGGGACAGAACAGAAACTCCCCATGGCATATCATAGTAAAAACACTAAATGTACAGGACAAAGTGAGGGTACTGAAAGAAAAACAAGTCATATATAAAGGAAAACCCATCAGAATTACAGGTGATTTTTCAGTGCAAACTAAAAAAGTCAGAAGAGCCTGAACCAAAGTACTCTCAGTTCTAAATGACTATAGATGCCAACTCAGAATATTTTAACTACTTGAAATATAAAGGACTGAAGGAAGAAATGACCATACTGAAGTGATTACAAAAAGAAAACAAATGAAATTATAAAGTACAGAAACACAAAAAAGACTAAGAACATAAACAGAAAATAAAAAGATAGTAACCAATCAGCACCTTTCATTAATTACTCTAAATATCAGTGACCTCAACTCCCCACTCAAAAGATACAGACTAGTTGAATGGATAAAGAAAATCTATCTATTTTCTGCAAAATTCACCTTATCTCCTAGGATAGACACCACCTCACGGTGAAAGAACAACAGAAAACTTATTACAAACAAATGGCACTATGAGACAGGAGTTGATAGTGTAATATTTAACAAAATAGACTTCAGTTAAAATTAATCAGAGGAGATAAACATCACTACATTCTGACCAAGGGAGCAATTGATCAAGAAGTCATAGCAATCATGAATATATATGCATCAAACTCTGGTGCACCCGGTTTCATAAAAACAAGACTCTGATTGACCACAACTCAGTAATAGTAGGTGATTCCAGTACCCCACTTTCTCCAATAAACAAGTCATTTAGACACAGAATAAACAGAGTAACATCCAAATTAAATGATATCTACATCAAATGGACCTAACAGATATTTACAGAATATTCTACCCAAGAAAAAAGAATACATATTCTACTCAGAAGCCCATAGAAGTTTCTCTAAAATAGGTCACATACTGAATCACAAAACAAACCTTAACAAATAAAAAAACTTGAAATCATTTCATGTGTTCTATTGGACCACAAAACAATAAAACTTAAGATCAACAGAAAGGAATGTCTACTAACTATACAAACTCATGGTGATTAAACAACATACACCCAAATGATGTATCAGTCAAAATTTGAAATCAAGAGAAAAAAGAAAAATTCCTACAATGAAATAAATATAAAAATACAAGAATTTAAAAGAGAAAAATAAAAATAAAAAATTCCCTCGCTAAAGTCTCTGGGAAATATTAAAGGAGTCCTAAGAGGGAAATTTATAGCTCTAAGTGGCAACATTAAAAAAATAGAAAAAAAATCACACATAAATGACTTAATAATAAAACCCAAGAATTTGGAAAAGTAAGAACAAACCAAACACAAACACAACAGGTGAGAAGAAATAGTAAAAATCAGAATGGAAGTCAATCAATGAAATAGAAACAAAGAAAAAAAATGCAAATAGGGAATCCAACTGCTGGTTCTTTGGAAAGACAAACAATAAAGATAGCCTTAGCCCAGTTTACTAAAAGAAAGAAAGAGAAAATCCAAATTAACAAAATCAAGGATGAAAGGGGAAATCTTACAACAGACAGAAAAAGATTCAGAGCATCATAATGGAATACTTTAAAACCAATCACTCTATTAAATCACAAAATCTAAAATTAAAAAATTTCAAAATTCAATCAATCCACCAAAGTTAAATCAAGATGAGATCAACAGTTCAAACAGAGCCATAACAAATGAGGAAATTGAAACATTGTTATAAAACCTCCCAATGAAACAAAGCCCAGACCCAGATGAAATCACAGCAGAATTTTACCAGAAATTCAGAAAAGATCTACAACTAACACTATTTAAATTATTCAAAAAGACAGAAATGGGGAGAACACCCAAAGTCCTCTGTGAAGCCAGTATTACTCTAATACAAAAGCCAGGTAAAGACACAGACAAAAAAAGAAAACTATTGGTGCAAACACCCTTAATGAACATGGATGCAAAATTTTTCAGTAAAATATTTGCAAAATGCATATACACATACTTCAAAAAATTATCCACCATGATCAAGTCAACTTTATTTCACAGATACAGGAATGGTTCAATATATGTAATTGAATATGCACAACAAATAATATAAATGGACTTAAAAACAAAAATCTCATGATTATCTCAATACATACAGAAAAGGCCTTTGACAAATTCCATCATAAACTTATGTTAAAAGTCCTAGAGGGAATTGGACTGCAGGTACCATACCTCAGCATAATTAAACCTACAGCCAATATCATTTAAATGGAAGAAAAACTGGAAGCTTAGCCATTAAAATCAGGGACCAGACAAAGCTGTCCACTGTCCCCACTCCTCTTCAGTGTGGTGCTTGAAACTCCTGCTAGAGCAACAGAGAGGAGGAGCAAATAAAGTGGCACAAACTGAAAGAGACAAAATTATCCCTAATTGGAGATGATATGATATTATACATAAAAGATCCCAAAAATTCCACTAGCAATCTTTTAGCAATGATTAACCCTATCAGCAGAGTGACAGGTTGCAGAATCAGTTTACAAAAATAAGTCCTTTCTACATAGCACTAACAATCAATCTGGGAGTTCATGGACACCCATTCACAACAGCCTAAAAAAAAAGAAACCCAGGAATAAACCTAATCAAAGACATTAAAGATTTCTACAATGAAAATTTAAATCTTTGAAGAAAATATTGAGGAAGAAAGAAGGAGATGGAAGGACCTTTCGTGTTCATGGATTGGTAGAATTACAATTTCGAAAATGACCAGCCTACCAAAAGAAATTTACAGATTCAGTGCAATGCCAATCAAGATTTCCATCTCTTTCTTCACAGAATTAGAAAAAGCCATCCTAAATATCAAACCTCTGGATAGCCAAAGCACTGCTGACCATAAAGAGCAATGCTGAAAGGATTAACATACCAGATCTCAAAATATATTAGAGACCTGTAGTCATAAGGACAGAATGGTATTGACACAAAAATCAGACATGTAGATCAATGGAACAAAATAGAAGAACCAAACATGAATGTGATCAATTTAAGTCACCTGATAATTGAGCAAGTTGCCAAGAACACACACTAGAAGAATGAGAGCATCTTCAACAAATGGTGCTGGCAAAACTGGATCTCCACTTGTAGAAGAATGAAATTAGACGCTTATATATTGCCCTACACCAGTGTAGCGTCAACTCAAAATGGTTCAAATACCTCAATTTGAAACCTGAAACTGAATCTGTTAGAAGAAAATATGGGCAGTATCCCATAAAATATAGGTGCAGGAAAGGTTTTTCTAAATTAGCAGTTGCTCAGGGATTAAGGTCAACAATCAACAAGTAGGACCTCATTAAACTAAAAAGTTTCTGTAAGACAAAGAAAAAACTGAGTAAAGTGGAAGCCCACAGACTTGGAGAAAATTTTCACCAGCTACAAATCTGACAGAATATTAATATCCAGAATATAAAAATAACTCAAAAAACAGAATGAAGAGAATAAATGACCAAATTAAAAGATGTGCTATGGATCCAAACAAAGTTCTCAAAAGAAGAAATAAGAAATGGCTAAGAAGCACCTTAGCCATGTTTTCAACATCCTTAGTAATTAGAGAAACGCAAATCAAATCATTTTTAGGGTTAAATCTTACCCAAGCCAGAATGGCTATGATCAAGAGAACAAATGACACCAAATGCTGGTGAGGATGTGGAGAAAGTGGTCTCTCATTCACTGCTGATGGGATTGCAAAGGGGTACAACCACTATAGAAAGCATCATGAAGAATTCTTAAAACACTAAAAACTCTATGATCTGCTTATACCACTTTTTGGCATATACCCAAAGGACTCATCCTACCACAGAGAAACTTCTTTATCCATGTTTGTTGCTGCTCTTTAAAAAAAAACAAAAACAAAAAACTAAGAAATGGAAACAACCTAAATGTTACTCAACTACCAAATGGAAAATGAAAATGTGGTACATTTACACAATGGAGTTCTACTTAGCAGTAAAGAAAGACAAAATCATGAAATCTCTAGGTAAATGGATGGAACTAGAAAATATACTAAGTAACACAGACTCAGAAAATGAAGTGATATGTGTTCTCTCTCATTTGTGGATCTTAGGACCAAATACTTTTATGTGAGTATATATCCTGATATAACTGCAGGATCCAGAAAAATGGAAAGAAACATAGAGGTAAGTGGAACGAATGAGCCTGAGAGAGGGGGATAGTAGGAGACAGATGTTACTAAGGGGGAAATGTTGAAAATGGGGGCATTTAACTGGGAAAGGAGGATGGAATTTTATACAAGGGAACATGGGGATAAAGGAGAAGGAGCTCAAGAAAGGGGGTATAATAGGAGACATGTATTATCAAAGGGAAATTGGGGAAAATGGGGGTACTTTAACTGGGAAAGAAGAAGGGGGTGTTAGACAGGGAAAGATTGGATAAATAAGTAATACTTATGTGGTTTGAAAATCCAGAGGGAAAAGTATTAGTTCAAAAGCCTATTGAAAAATACACATAAAATAACTGTACATGAGTGTATGTGTGTAGCAGAAGTCTATATAACAACAGACACAAGGACAGACAGGTGTATCCTCCCTTTGAGGTGTTGTTCAGGTTAGTCCAAGAGACTCCCAAAATAACACAGACTATTACCACAGTCTTTGCTTCCCAGAAATTGAAGGTAACATCCTATTGTTGAGGACAAGACATGCTTCAGACACAGGGCTGAGAAATGGGACGGGTACTGACCTGGAAACCTCCTCCCTGAACATGAGTTCTCGTAATATCAGAGAATATGCAGACTGAGAAGGGAGAAAATCAATCAATGGTCCAACCTCAACCACAAAAACCTAATAATCAAAACAATGACTTGAACAGCAATCTATATTGATACAGTAGGGTACTTTCATCTTGGGGGCAATCAACAGCTGTCTAATTGAACTTAAAGCCTGCTCAGTGGGAAGAAACTCATTTGACAATATAAATATAGCCACATGTATATGACCAGAAAGGTCACAGATCCTAGAGGAAAATGTAAGTCTGTCACAGCCCTAGACAAAAAGAACTTCTTACTGTATGCTGAATGTATGTCCTTATAGTTAGAGACAAGTACGCCTGTCACCACTCATCAAAGAAGCTTCTTTTTGCAACACATTCAGACTCTGTTTACAGAGTTTCACAACTGGCCAGAGAGAATTAGTGTCTCTGAAATGCTCAGCCCTAAAAGATAACATCGACAGTGCAACCTCTACACCTCAGGCTCATATAACATAATGGAACAGGCGATTGAAAGAACTCTCATCAGAGAAGATTCCTCATGCAACAGAGGGAGATTAACACAGAAAGCCACAACTGACCAAAATGTAGAGCATAACAAACTGCAGAATACATTTCCCTGGATAGGACTCCTATATTAAACCCCACCCACCTAGGATTCAGAGACTGTTGTGGAAGTGGAGTGAGAAAGATTGTAAGAGTTGGGGTACTGCATGACTACACAACAATAGATTTTTCTAGACTTCTGGGCTTTCTTATATGAACTTACTGCAATGGTGACAGTATGCATAAGACTCATGTAAACTCCACTCAGACAAAAACACAGCATAGAAGTGAGGAAATGGGCAAGAAGCCCCAACCTTAACTGAGGAACTATTGGCAGCTGATCACTGCTGGGTGAGGGAGAATGGGTCTTCTTTAAGGGGTTGACACTAGATAGGCTGACAAGACTACAGTGAATGAACTGACACCGAGGGACATCTGGAGACACAAACTTGACTCAATAGGCCTTAACATATATGATAGAATGCATGAAATCTGGTGGGGGGGTTGTAGGGGTTGCAGATCAGGCAAGGTGTCTAAGTATGATTAAGCCTATCAAATGCACAAAAATTCAATAAAAATTATTTGTGAATTACAAATATATATATTTAGTGAATTACATTGTGAAAATTACTATCCTACAAAAAAATACCTATAGATTCAATGCAATCCTAATAAAAATTGCAGCACTATTCTTCCGATATGTTGGAAAAACAATCCAAAAATTCATATAGAGGCACAAAAGACCAAGGATAGCCAAAGAAATCATGAATCAAACGAATTTTGAAGAAGATACCATCATACCTTATTTCAAATTATATTACAGAGCCATAGTCATAAAATCAACATGATACTGGCACAGTAGTAGACAAGTAGATCAGTGGAATTAAGGACAAAGATATACGTCCACACAGCTGCAGCTACCCGATTTTGAAAAAGATGCCAATATCATACTCTGGAAAGAGGACAGTATCTTCAGAAAACAGTGCTGGGAAAACAGGATTTTAGAAGGCATGAAACTCAACATAAGACATGATGCCCTGAAACTGATAGAGGGAAAATTCAAAAGGACTATCTGAGGAAGACTCCAGTAGCAGAGGAAATATGACCAATATTCAACTCATCAGATCTCAAGAAACTAAAAAGCCTCTGTATAGCAAAGAAAACTGTGAAGCAAATGAATAAACAGCCTACAGAATGGCATAAAGTCTTTGCTAGTTATTTACCTGACAGAGGGTTAATGTCTAGACTATACAAACAACAAAAAATTAACTAAACATTAAGAAAATAAGCAACCCAATTAAAGTGGACTGTGAAACTGAACAAAATTTCTAAACGAAGAACTGCAAATGGCTAGTAAACACTTTAAAGTGCTCAGCAGCCTTAGACACAAGCAAAATGTGAGATTCCACCTCAGTCTAGTCAGAATGGTCATGGTCATCATCAGGCAAACAGCTAACAATAAATGCTGGCATGGATGAGGTAAAAGGAGAAGGCTTATACAGTGTTGATAGGAGTGTAAATGAGTACAGTCACTTTAGAAATGAATCTGGATGTTTCTCAAAATCCTAGTACTAAAATTGCTATCACCCAGCTACACTACTCCCAGAAATAGACCAGAGGGACATCATATACCACAGACTCTTGCACATCCATGTTCATTACTGCTGTACTCACAATAGGTCAGAAATGGAATCAACTTTGATGTCCATTCACAAATGAATAGATACGAAAAATGTGGCACATTGGAATATTGAAAGAATTATGAAATCATGATATTTAAGGTTAATGGATGGAACTGGAAAAAAGTGTACTGAATGACTCAGGCCCAGAAAGACAAATGCTGCATGTTTTTTCATATGCTAGTTGTATCATCTAATCTTTTGTTTTGTGTATTAACTTAGAGCACAAGTAGAAACCAGGAACATAGGAATGGGCCTGGGGGTCACATTAAAAGATGGAGATAGTAGATGATAGGTAAAAATGAAGGTAGTGAGATGGAATACTGAGGGTAGAGTGACTTTAGCTGAGAGGGCTGTAGGAATGTGGAGGAAATCAGCAGATGAAGAGGAGCATTAATCCAAAAGAAGAGGGTATAAAAAATCACATAGAAGCCCACTGTATCACAACCCAACTTAAAAATAAAGTGAAAAGATAGAACCATATGAAAATAAGAAGAGGAAGGAATACCAAGGGTTAAAGGATGAGCAAGAATAGGGTATGGAGCTGGGGAGAGGATGGGGTAGTTGGTGGATTAGCTAAAACTGAGAATGTATGAAAAGCCCTTATGGCAATCCACTAGTTCCTAAGATAATTTCAAAATTTTACTTTAAAAGAAGAATTTGAATGGAATTCCTTGTATTTACAGGCAATGTTGTTTCCAGAAGACATGGGTTATGAAATGAAAACTGAAGTATAAGGCATGAAGTATCTCCTACAGGTTATTGGTCAGGAGGAACACAGCAGTCCCCCACAAGCTATTGTCATTGCCCTTGGTTACCCACTGTAACTGCATGGTAAAACCATATTGCTGAGGACAACACACTGCTACAGAGCATAGAGAAATCAATTTAAAGTCAACCAGGCTAGTCCTCCCTGCTGGCCAACTTTCATAGTGCTGGAAGGTGCTAGACAGGCCGTTGGGCCAGAAAAGACATCAGTGGTCTTACTCAGCACTGGGTCCATCATATTGGAATACTGACCTGCCAGGTAAGTTGTGCCCAGTGGTACAATAGTGGCATGACTACTATGAGTAGCCAACCTTTTCAGATTGGATTTGAGGCCTGCTCACAGGAGGTAATGGTATGCCTCATACTATAATTCTGTTTAAAAGCTCATGGCTGGGGAAATCACGGGCCCTAGGGTAGAACATGGTATTGTTATTTTTGCTAAGTGATCATATTATCAAAGTGCCTCCTAAATATTTATGTTAATACCCATAGAGGTGAGTTGCTCTTAACCTTGATCAGAGAAGCTTCCTTTTGCAACAGACAGTAGTCAGTGGAGAGATGATAACTGGTGAAAATATTAATAATAACAGTCTGAGTGCTAACACCACCACCGCCAAGACTTTGGGAACACTGTGGAAGAGGAGGCAGAAAGAATGTAATGGCTGGAGGATGGGGACAGTGCTGTGAACTGCTGTCTTCTGCACACGACATGTCTGTTGCCATCATGAACGCACTGCAGCTGTGGTCACTTGGACAAAACCTATACAAGATCAAACTAGCCAAAGCTCCAACATAGATAGGGTAGGTGATTTCCAGGCCCTACCCCATACTAAGGAGCTGCTGGCAGCAGAAAGTTGCTAGAGAAGGAAGAATCATTCTTTATTGAGGGTATGGCCATTGATAGGTTTCCCATGCTCCGGTGGATGGCCCCCCACACATACACATACAGGCGACTTTAAATGGACTGAGTGGATTACCAATTTATCAATTAGTGAAAGAAAAAGAAAGAAAGAAAGAAAGAAAGAAAGAAAGAAAGAAAGAAAGAAAGAAAGAAAAAAAGGAAAGGAAAAAAGACAGAAAGACGAAGTTGGGATGGGAGGAGGGCTTGTTGAAGGGGACATGAGGAGAATTAGAGGGGGAAATAGGGGGCAGTTATGATCATATTTCATTGTATACATGTATGAAATTCCCCCAAGTAAAGAAAAATTTAAAAACCTTTCAGTATCTGACAAACTCTGGCAGACAATGAAATGTCTTTTATTTGTTGACCTCTGCATCTTTCTATCTTCATCTGCTTCTTGTCCTATGCACACCATCTTCCTGCTGCTCTTACCATATTGCATACTATCCACCAGGCCTTTGCACAGGTTGCTCCTTTAGGCTAGAATGTATTTTTGCTCCCACTTTATCTAAAGAAATCCCACTTGTCCTGCAAGACCCCACCCAAATATCACCTCTGTTATGAAGACTTTTCCCTGAAGAGTCTCCCTTCTGTTACATTTAGCACTACTTAACCATTAATATTGTACTAACTTCTATCATTGCATTGGAAAGGTTGTCTAGTAATGTTTTATCCCTACTCCCTCCTCATCAATTGTGTAATCCTCAAGTAAAGACTGAGTTGTGGTCCTCTTCATGTTTCCTATTCTCATCATCAGTTATGTAAGTGGCATGGTTAGCGTTCAGTAAGTACTTGGTGGATGACTGAGTAGAGAATTAAACAAATTAAGGAAAACAAAAGGAAATTGTTCCTTTTGGTGACTTTACTGTATCTTAGAACTTCTCCAGGTTCAATGTCACAGCAGCAAGTTGAGAACTCATGTGAAATGGAAATTCCTGGACTCTTGCCAGATTCACTACTAAATCAGAAGCCTTGGGAATGGAGCCCATTTAGGCATACTTCAGCCCTTAACTATTGCTGAACCTGACAGGCATTACAGCCACACATCTCACTTCATGATATATGGGAAATAGCATCTGACTGAAGTCCGAGACCAAGGGTCTAATTCTAGTTGTGTCATTTGTCTTTAATATGATCTACAGCAAGTCAGGTATAATTTTAAAGCATATGTTTTAGCCTCTGTAAAGTTATATTATCAGATGAATATTCAGATGATGTGATTTCTAAATTTCCTTTTCAATACTAAGATCCTCTCTTCTCGTAAAATTTTTAGTTTTTAAGGTGACGTGTTCTTTTATTCCCAAGATACAGAGAGCAACGAGGAACTGAATGGGAAAAAACCTTGAAATGGCACTCTGTGATAATAATGTGAAGCTGCCACAGAAGATGGGCCATTGACCCTTCCACCAGCCCCGAGCATTCTGCAACTGCAAGTGTCGATGCTTCACAGGAAACTAGCAACCTCTCAGCCCAATTAGTGCACCTGGCCAACCAAAAAGTCTTTTGTGACCCTTTCATTATCAGATTAATGTCTGAAGCATGAAATGCTGTTATCCTCTCCTGGCCTGCAGAACTGCCCAGACATTCAACAACATGAAGAGGTTAGTATTCATGGTGAATGTGTGTGTGTGTGTGTGTGTGTGTGTTTGTGTGTGTGTATGCAGGATGTCCCTTTTAGATACCCAAGAACTCAAATAGGAAAGTATTTCCTTCAGTTTCTCCCTGCATATTACTAGCTTATCAATGTGAATTGATTTGCACATTTTATGGTCTGCAAGCAGTGTCTAGAATAACAGCAGGCTTCACCGAAGGAAAAGATGCTCTCGTTGAGTGGGCAAAGCAGGTCAATAAAAACATACAAGTTCTTCCTTGCGCTGAAATCTAAATCAGTGCAAATGATCATATCCTAGAAAAGGGAAACCTTACCAAGCGGGAAGTACCAACCAAACTCTAAGCAGAATTTTTCTTTGATAAAGTATTTGCCTGCCCTCCACTTTGGCCCTTCAGTGAGGCTCGGGCCACTAGTGACTTGGCATTGCCTGATTCATCAATTTATATCTGCTGGAATAAATTCTTCAGTGTTAATGTGTCTGTAGTGCTGCCCTCAGTCTCTTGCAGAGAATGGAAGATGATACAAAGGTTGATGGCTGGTTGAGGTGTTGAGAACAAGTGACTGAGTGCTTAGCCTTCAAAGGAGCACACACATCACCTTCTCCAAGGCTCAGGGAACATTATGGAAGAAGGGGAAGAAATGTAATCTCCATATAATGGGAAGGAGGACATGAAGTGCTGTAAAACAGCCTAACATGGGCATGACATTCATGAGCACAGAAGCTATGATTGCCTGCATATGGCTTGCAGGAATTTAAATCCAGAAACGTCCAGTCATAAATGCAACTAACCGGATGCAGCTAATGGTAGTCAAGGGCTGCTGGGGGGAAATGAAGCCATTGGCTTTCAGTGAGGTAGCCACTGATGAGTTACTTACCCTTCAGTGGACAGCTCCAAACTCATATCCATGCTGTGACACTACTTAAAACATATGGGTCACAAAGAAAAAAATAAAAACAGAATAAAAACCCATGAAAACAGGAAGATGAGAGGGTGGAATGGCACTTACTGGGCTGGATGGGGTGTGTGGGGGATACGAGAAGGTGAAAGGATGAGTGTGACCAGAATATGTTTATATATACATGTGTGATATTGTCAAAGAATAAATTAATTTCAAGAAGTTTTATGTGGCAAAATTTATCTCTTAACAACAGGCACTCTTAATGTATTAGAGTATTATACGGTTCCTGTTCTAAGAGGTTAAGACTCTAGAGACACAGGCACTGAAAATGTAATTGTGATGTACATAAGGATTATTATACACAGGAGTTCTGGGAACAAATGAAGGAATAATTTACTCCTTAAACAGATATTAAAACCAAAGATTAAATTGAACCCACAGCAAAGCCAAGTCACCAGCAGGCAAGCTTATGAATTATGTGCCCACCCACTGGGAGGGTGAAGGAAATGAACATATGTCAAGGGGAAGGGCCACTGAAACCTCAGGCATGTCATCAAATAGAAACCTTGAGATGGCGTTATTGGAGTTGCTTGACTTGGGGTTGCTTTAAGCAGCACAGTGTGCAGTCATGCTAAAACTGTGCAAGAAAGAACTGTAAAATGCCTGTCAAAACGCTTGACAAGTGAAAGACAGGCAAATTGCAGAGGGGAGGTTCACTCTCCATCTTGCCAGCCTGTGAACACCTGTTACCGGGAGAGCAAGCTGAGACACACTGGCGCATGTTGCCACCACCAGCAGGTTCAGCCCTCTTTGTATGCTAGTGAAAGTTGGATCCCCTGCAGCTTCTGCTGCACAGCCTACTTCCCTCTCCTTCTCTAGATAGCCATTAGAAAACACAGTAAGCAAACTCTTCAAGTAGTATATACCGCGGCTGAATATAGGATGCCAGCAAATTTATTGACAATCTTTTTAGGATAATGAAATATATATCAACCTATTTGGACAGAGTTGTTACATGAAGGTACTTTTTTGTTTATTTATAATATGCAAGACTTTATAATACCCAAGTTTGGACACAGTTCTCATGTAACATACAAACAGTGGAGTGTAGTTTTGGGTGGCACAAGGATTGGGCAAGCTACCTGTGAGGCTGTAGGTGTGATCACATGAGTACAGGCATTGGCACCATGTGTTATGTTTTTTACACACTGGCTTTCAAAGAATTAAATGTGTGTATCAGTTCTGTCCAAGACTGTTGGGTAGGAAGCAGTATGGGCATCTAAAGTAACACACACACACACACACACACACACATATGATGTTTTATATATATATGTATATATTGTTTTGTCTCTCTCAGAGGGAAGCACACTATCTGTTCTTAGAGCTTCAGAGGAATTAGAGTGATATAGGCAAAAAGACATATGGCTGGAAGCTGCCAGGTGAAATACGCCTGTTTCTAAAAGAAGTTCCCTTTAGTGAACCCCAGCTTTCTAATTTATAAATGCACACAGTTGTGCTCAACATGTTTTATGAAGACCTAATATGTATTTAGGAGCTGTGATGTACAAGGCAGCCAATACATGAAACTACCATCACTGTTTGTAACAGTTTAAGTAAGTGCCACCTCTCCCCTTGCTGACTGCTTGAGGACTCAGGGTTTGGCATTGTGAGAGCCTGGTATGCTGGCATCTGTGGCCTTGTGTCATGGCAAGCATCACATGCAAATGCTGCGATAGGCATTTGCGTGCTGGAACTAGGTTAGCCTTCCTAAAGCTATTTACCCTTAAGTAAATAGCATGATCTCTTGCACTTGCTTTATTTAAGATGTTTATTATTTTTACTTTATTTTATGGGTATGAGTGTATTACCTGCATACATGTAAGTGTATCTGTGTCAAGCAATGTGCTGTGGAGGGTGAAAGAGGGATTTTTTTAAAAATTAAAAACCTGTCAAATTGATTTGAATCATGTTTTGTTTGCAATTTCTTTCAGTTCATTTCATTTTTTTTACTTTAAAGTGTTTTGTTTAAAAATGTAACCTTAAAATAAATAGCAAAAGAGGAAAAAATTTTAAAACAGAAATGAAAATTCTGTCTAGAAACTTTTCTTTTGGGGGGGTTCAAGAGTTGGCACTATGAAAGTGCCAGCTGCCGATTTGTTTTATTACTTGGTTTAAATATATCCGTGACTGAGGGGGAGGAGGGCGATTGACAGCAGCTTCGGCTTCCTGCGAT
This sequence comes from Nannospalax galili, assembly GCF_000622305.1. NCBI lineage: Eukaryota > Metazoa > Chordata > Mammalia > Rodentia > Spalacidae > Nannospalax > Nannospalax galili. The sequence goes on along the minus strand of NW_008332644.1, from coordinate 4,550,872 downwards.
GCTTCATGCTTTTTCTCTAGGTTGATGGTGGGACTGACATGCTTCTCCTTAGCACAAGATCTAAATAAAGCCCTGTGTTGAATGCTGTTTCCACCATTTCTTGAGTGTGTACTTCCTCATCTGAGAAACAGAAATGATCTTCTCTCTCTTGTCTCACAGCTTTTTTATGTAGATCAAATAAGATAGGTGAAAACGTAAGTGTGTGAATCTGTTCCTAACACCCGGTGTTGCTTTCTTCTCTCATCAGTTCTACTTTTCAGAAGTATGCAAAGTGAATTACCAAATGGAGTTATCTAGAGGTAATGAGGTAATCCCACACCGGGATATGTATTACTAGGTACTCTTTTTTTTTTATGGCTATAAATATCTCCTAGTTTTTGTAGATACATTTTCAGGATGGGTTGAAGTGTTTCCCACAAAGGGGGAAACTGCCTCAACGGTGGTTAAAATGGTCAATGATGAACTAATACCAAGGTATGGACTCCCCTCTGTGATTGCATCAGACAATGGACCAGCCTTCATCTCTAAGGTAACTCAAGAGTTAATTAAAACACTGGGGACTAATTGGAAGTTACGTTGTGCATACCACCCCCTGCCCCTCTGTGATCGAGTCAGACAATGGACCAGCCTTCATCTCTAAGGTAACTTGAGTTAATTAAAACACTGGGGACTAATAGGAAGTTACATTGCAGCATACCACCCCCAGAGCTCACGGCAAGTAGAGAGAATGAATCGGACAATGAATCAGACCCTTAAAGAGACCTTGACCAAATTAACCCTAGAAACTGGAGATGACTGCACAGGCCTCCTACCTTTTGCCCCATACAGGGTCAGAAATACCCCATATATTCAAGGACTAACACCTTATGAAATCATGTATGGCTGACCACCCCCTTTGTTTCCCAAGCTGCCTTCAGATGTGCTAATTGACTTGTCTGAATCCCAATTTCTTAAGTCCCTACAGGCCTTACAAATTGCACAAGACAACGTTTTCCCCTTGCTGAGGCACTTCTACGAACTGCCACTGGCCCAACCACATGGATTCAAGCCAGGAGAACTTGTTTGGGTGAGAGAGCACCACAAGGAGCCCCTCAGACCTCAGTGGAAGGGGCCACACATCATGATCCTCACCACCCCTACTGTGGTTAAGTTGGCTGGTGTCCGGACCTGGATACATCACTTGCATCTAAAGCCTGCATCAGAAGATTGGTCAGACCAAGTCTACAAGAGATGGAAGGTCACATGGATAAAAGACAATACTCTCAAGCTAAAAATCTCTGCCACACTATAACCCTTGTTGCTTTTTAATTTTTTTAATAGAGCCTGCCCTAGCTAACTCCCCCCATGGACTCCAAAACCTCACCTGGGTAGTTAGTAGCACATCCACTGGAAAGATAGTGAACATCTCCTCCCACCTGGGACCCCCTGGTGCCTGTTTCCCCAAGATTACATTCGACCTCTGCGACCTGCTTGAAGGAACTTGGGAATCATACACCCCATCAGGCACTGTAAATTATGCTTGCCAGTTTCCCCTCAGCCGAAAGAGGATGAAGGAGCACCACTTCTATGTTTGCCTGGGCAACGATGGTTACCAAAGAAGTACCTGTGGGGAGGGGCAGGGGACTATTTTTGTGCTTCATGGAGCTGTGTGTCTACTGGATATATTAATTGGGCTGTCCCCATCACTACCAACTTGATCCAGGTAACTGCGGTCCCAGGCCTAACCCTTTGGTGAAACCCCAGATCAAGACAATTTGAGGGACCTGTTCCTCCTCCAGATGCAACCCTATATCTCCTTGAGCTTCACCCCAAAGGAAAGGAACTTAAAAACCTACAAAACTTGGGGTCTCAGGTTATACACCACAGGGACTGATCCAGGAATACTTTTTTCAATCTGTCTTCGGGTGGGTCCAGTTGTGGGGACCCAAATGGGACCGGCTCAGACAGTGTTACAGCCTATAGGATGACCAACACTGGCATTAACTATTTTTAAATCTGTCCAGAGGCCAGCTCCTAGCCAAATTGTCTGACTAGATAAAACTGCTACTTTGCCCACACCTAGATCCACACCCCCAGAGATCCAACAGGTCCAACAGCCCTTGCAGCCATCCCTGGGCTTACGAACCTCCTAAATGCCACCTTTATTGCTTTAAATAATACTTCCCCTAACCTTACTCTCCATTGCTGGTTTTGCATGGACATGAGCCCTCCCTTTTATGATGGATTAGTTCTCCCAGGAAATTATTTTGTCACTTCTGGCCCCACTGCCTGTAGAATTCCCCCACCTACAGGGAGAAGGGGACTTACCCTTAGCCAAGTGTATGGAAAAGGGCTATGCATGACTCCCTCACATAAAATTGTCCCCCCTTCTTACCAACATCTATGTAACTCTGTTCAAGAGATAGGGGCTACTGCACCTAACCCATATATGGTGCCCCCCAACTACACTTGGTGGGCCTATACCTCTGGCTTAACTACCTGTCTCCACTCATACATTTTAAACCAGACCAGGGATTTTTGTGTACTAGTGCAGCTGGTTCTCCATCTATATTATAGAACAGACATAGAAATGGAAACCACAGTCTCAGAAGAGTCTAGACCTTGTAGGGCCATAGGAATCACTGCAGTTGTCTTGTCTACTCTACTCGGGGTTGGGGTAACCACTGCAACTGGCCTGGGGGCTTCAACGCTAGTCCTCTAGGATAAAAATTATCACCTTCTTAGGCCATAGACTTAGACATAGAATCATTAGAAACATCTATCCACCACCTTGAAGACTCTCTATCCTCTTTAGCTGAGGTAACCTTACAAAATAGGAGAGGTCTGGACTTACTTTTTCTAGAAAAAAGAGGACTCTGTGTTGCCCTAGGGGAACAGTGCTGTTTCTATGCTAATCACTCAGGGAGTTATAAAACAGTCTTTGACTGAGGTCCATAAAAGACTTAAGGAAAGAGAAAACAAACGACTAAATCAACAAAATTGGTATGAATCCCTATTTGACTGGTCCCCATGGTTAACAACTTTGATCTCAGCAATAGTCAGACCTCTCCTCTTAATCCTATTAGCAGTCACCTGTGGCCCCTGTATTCTTAATGCCTTGCTCAAATTCATCCTAGAAAGGTTACAGACAGTCCAACTGATGGTACTGCGTTCGTTCGCAGTATACTCATTTAAATCAAGATCCCGAGCCTTATGACAATATAGAAATGGTTCCACTGCCTTAAATGTGCTGTCTAACCGCTTCTTTCCACTTCTGTAATTTGGTTGACTTAAAGATTTAACCCTTGCCATAACTCTAGGGAGGAATGAGGAGCCAGAATGCTCTGACTCCATTTTGGCTAGCTTCTTTAGACAAGCCCAGACAAGCTCAGCATATTGTACATGTAAAAGCCTTAAAAGGTATGAACAAAAACTTCTCACTCTAAAAGATATTAGTCAGCACATTCCAATGCCCTGAAGACAGCCCCTACCAATCAAGACTTTCCCCGTACACAGGATATGGGGACATCCAATTATTTTAAAAAGATGCTTGGCAACGCGGGTTTCTGTAGCATGCCCCAATAAAAGCTCCTGCCTGCTATTGTTTGGGTCCAGACTCCATCTTTGGCTCATGAAGTCTGTGCCCGGCTAGCCGCCATTTGGCTGTTGTCTCTTTTTACTTTAAATTCTTGAATAT
>NW_008332644.1:4511887-4547183 GCF_000622305.1 Nannospalax galili | reverse complement strand
GAATAAACTTTTTGTATAATCTTTTTGGGTATCTGTGGGAATTATTCTTGACTCTGTAACCCTAACAGTTAGCCTTCCTAAAGTGCCGCTATTTACCTATGATCTCTTGCACTTTCTTTAAGATATTTATTACTTTTATTTTATTTTATGGGTATGAGTGTATTACCTGCATACATGTAAGTGTATCTATGTCAAGCAATGTGCTCTGGATGGTGAAGGAGTGTGTTGGATTCTCTGGAACTGGAGTTATAGATGATTGTTAGCTGCCATCTGGGTGCTGGGAACTGAACCCTGGTCCTCTGTAAGAGCAGCCAATGCATTTTAACCACTAGGAAATCTCTCCAGCCCCAGCACATACTTTTACTAAACAATCATTTTCAGTAAATTTTCTTACTGAAATCGTTTATGAATCAGGTTAAGTCACCAGGTCCATACCTTCTTGGTCCGAGTATTTTTCATATTCTGCTCTACTATGGCTCTTTATCTTTACTCTGACATTTGACTTGCATTACAGCAGCTGCTTCTGTGAATATTCTACCCAGAGCCCTAGCTGGTCAGTAATGCAGCCAGCAGCAACTTCTCAAGGCAATTAAGGTGAAATGATGTGTCCTGTCTGGATGTAGCTATGATATATACCAGGCACAGTTTGGTGGCATTTTACTGTCTCTGTCAAACCCTTTGTGATCTTGGCACCAGTTGATACCATTTCTCTAACTTGGGCTTTTCCAGGACCAAGTTCAGCAAAGACACTCCCTTCAATATTCTCTTTCCATCTAAGCTCAGTTGGAGTGTCATAGTTAGTTCATAATTTTTATTTTACAGTTCAGAAAAAATCTACTGATTTTCAAGTACTGTGAGATGTCTTCTTAGAGTCAAGATTTTTGCTACTGAACTGAGTTTTCATTTCTCGAATGGATGTGCACGGGAGCATGCACACACACATGCACTGAAAATTAAATACTCAATTAACATGCCAGTTTCTACCAAGACTGTTGTGTATTAGTAAGTTATCTAGACATAGCAAGACAAGGAATGAAAAAGAGGCAGGTCTGCTAAGGGTGACTTGGGGCAATATAGTGGCCAAACACTTTCTGACAACAGACTTATAGTCTTTTTCTTTCTGTCTCTGTCTCTTTCTTTATCTCTATCTCTCTGTCTCTGTGTGTGCATGTGTGTGTGTATGTGTGTGTGTGTATGTGTGTGTGTGTGGGGGTGTTCCTTATGTGTGTATTTTGCTCCTTGGAGGTATTAGTTTAAAAATGACTAAAAACTGAGTTCTTTATTTCTCTTTCTTTACTATTTAAAGAAATTCAGCCATGGCATGGAAAGTAGCACAGAGATAAGGAAATGGACCAAGTAGAAACTTTTGTGACAACTTGCAAGGAGTTGATGCATTCTTTTTTTCCTGATAAAACTTGTTGGTCCTGAAATCATATAACTATAAAAAGGAACTGATGATTTGGATACAAAGAAATGTACATAGAATTGAGCAAACCAAGATCCAAGTGAGAGCTACAGATGGGGGCTGCTCTTTGAATTTCCAGGGAGCTATTCAGAGACAGCCCAGTGGTCAAGGACCTCCAAAACTGTTCTCTTTGAGGTCTTGATTTGTAGTTACTGCCCTGACAGTGTACTGTAATGAAACTGAGAAATCTATCCAACACATCCCTTGGGTCTAAACAAGTCATAAAGAATTTCAGCTTCATCTATTCAACGAATTACCCAAGATAATAAAAAGCTTCATGTGAAAATCAAACTCTATTTAAGGTGAGAAAGCAACAGAGAGAAGGCAAGGGCTTCAGAAAGTTGGAGCATGAGTTTTCCCAGAATGCCTTTTGTGGCTGTTCCATTTCTGTCAATATTTGGAAAAGTTTGTAATCAATTTAGAGTAATTTCATTTTAATAATGAATCAAAAGTGATGATGTTGTTGTTAAATATTGTCCTTTACCCAAGTTCTCAGCTCAAATACAGAGAATGTAGACATCACTGATTAGCCTGAAGCACTTCTATGCAATGGCCATCCTAGGGTCTAAGCTTTGGAGCGACTTCTCACCTCCCAAGTTCACCCCAATTCCATTCGGTTATCGGGACTGAAAGTCCTCTCTATGACTGTGGTCTGTGACTCCTTTGCCTCTCTTTCCCTGGGGATATCCTCATCTTCTCAAGTCTGTACAGCAAGTTAACTACTTGGTAAAGTGTGTCAGAGAGAAGTGTACCTGGGGTCTTACAAAGAAACAGTTCTGAGATGACAAAATAATTTCTTCTTTGCCTATTTTGAGTGTGTGCTTCTTTCATCACCAAATTTCTCCTTTGCTGGTCTGGCTTTAGAGATCCCCAGAGGGAATGCAAATGGAAGCAAGATGCAAATTTATGTAACCACATTTAAAAAGATAAGGTGGAAAAGGATATAAAGGGTCTTACCTGTGAGATACTTGTCAGAGGAAAGCAAGGGATGCGAGCTAAGCAACAGAGGTGAACCTAAAAACACAGTTTAGAACCCAGCGTTTGCCTTCTCATTCAAAGAACAATAGAACATGTGTAGTTTTCTAAATGAAGTAACATGGACTCAGAAAAACAAAGGACTTATGTTCTCCCTCATCTGTGGATCTGAGCACCAGATCCTTATGAGTGCATATCCTGATGTACCTGGAGGGACCAGGAATATGGAAGGAAAACAGGGCAGTAAAGGGAAAGAGGAGCCCCAGAGAGAAGATTAGTAGGATTAAAGGTGTTATTAAGGGAGAAATATGTAAAAGGGGGTAGTTAAAGGGAAGGGGCATGAGGAAGCCAATACAAATAACTATGGGAATAAAGGGGGGGGGAATCTTCCAGATACACAGTTTTAAAAAAAGTCTTTAGCAGCCCTATGGGGACAGAAGCCCTTCCAGAAGCATGTGGTTGTTAAACGAAAATTGCTGTGCCAGAGGTGGGTTGTCTCCTATGACCTCTTGGCCTAAGAGACACTAGAGGTCCCCAAAACTATAAAGGCCATTGCTGAAGACAGTACATGATGTGAGTGTGGGAGAGGGAGAAATCAAGCTTGGACTAAGCTGGAAACTCCCAGCCACTGGATGTGTGGCTTTCATGGTGCCAAAAGGCAACATGCAGATGACTGAGATGACTGGATTATAGTCCCCTATAATTCTTCTCAGTGAATGACCCATGTGTTGCACTACCAACATACAAAACAAGATGTTCCTGCTGGTGCAATAGTGGAGTGTCTAGTGTAATGTACAACCAGCAAACTTTTGATTGGATATAATGTCCACTCCTGGGGGTGGAACAACATCTGGTACTGTAGACCAGGCCAACCCCCTATGGCAGGGGAGAATATAGACCCCAGTGGGAAGTCACTACAATTGCTTTGTTAGATGGAAGTGATGCACCTGCTAAAGTACCATCCAAGCATTTGTGTTTACACCCATAGTTTAAGTTATAGCAGTCACTGTTTAAATGTTCTTGCTTCTTGCTGTTTGTGTTTTTACAGTAGAAGGAATCCCACTGAAATGGGCCAACAGCCCATGGAAAACTATGATGAAAAGACCCAAAAGTTCAATATTGTACCACAATGGGAAGAAGATAATCCACACCTAACACCCCCTCCAACGTTTGGGAACTTTTGCAGAAGAGGTTGGTGGAAAGAATGTAAGAGCTGGAGGAAGGGGTGGAGTGTTAACTGGAAGTCCTCTCCAACCACTTTGCAGGCAAGCTATAGTCACACCTCCTTCCCACCTCAGCAAGGAGTCGAGGGGGAGTCTGTTACCCCTCCTACTCAATCTGTCAAACTTAGCTGCATGTGGGAGAGGGGCAAAGAATATATACACCAAGAACACCTCTCTCACCATTTTGTGCAGCTGTCAGGAGGACACAGGCTCTGTATTTGAGTGTGGATTATGACTCAGTTGTAAATGTGGGGCACCCATTCTTCCATAAATAAACCCCTACCCTATTCTCTGTTAAAATATAATAATAAATAAAATATTTTTAAAAACATGTATAACTTAAAATTTTATACATTAGCTGAAAATTCCACTTGGGGATATCCCAATATCTTACCAAGTCATAAACAATAAAGAAACATGGCTAATAAAAGGGTTATATTAGCCCTTGCCTGGAATCTGTGTTGCTAAAAATAAAGTTATGTTTAAAATGTCATGTTTGGGGCTGGAGAGATGGCTCAGCAGTTAAGAGCACTGGCTACTCTTGCAGAGGACCTGGGTTCAGTTCCCAGCATTCACACAGAAACTAATAACTGTGTGTAACTCCATTTCCAGGGAATCTGATGCCCTCTTCTGGCATTCATACACATTGCACACACAGGTACATTACATACATATATGCAAAACACTAATACATATAAAACTGAATAAAATCAAATAAACTTCATATTCATGAAGAGTGTTCCTATGAACTCCAAAGAAAAATCAAATGCCCTGTCTGAGCACCTGAGGTCTGAATGTGCAAACACTGCTCTGGGCATTTCTACCACAGTCCCCAAACATCGAGTCAGGAAAAGTGGAGCCATTATCTGTGAAGTCATTACAGAAAGGCTGATTGCTAGTGCTAGCAGGCTCCTTGGCATTTTTCCAGAGAGTCAAAGGTCGTATGGTTAGCAGGTGATTTTTATGTGAATCTGAGCTTTGCCACTTCCCTCCCTAGAAAGAAAGGGGAGGGGAAAACACAACAATTTCATTTGCTTCAGCAGTTTCACTTAAATCCCAGGAATAACTTTAGATGTCTATGAAGGGTTTATTGTGTTTAATTCATATATTTGTAGTCATAAATGTGTGTCATAGTTTTCAGGTGCTATTCAAATAAATCTATATGTATAGCTTCAAAAAGATTTAAATGACTGTTTAAGTGACTAGGAAAAGATGAATTATTCTTAATAACACTGAGAGTTATTACATTTGCAGAAAAATGACCTTTCTGCTTTTTATAGTAGAGTAATTCAATGGTCTTTTCCAATGTAGAAGAGTAGTATCTAAATATATACCTAAGTGTGTATCTGTATCCACGGTTTGAACTGCTCTTTGACAACATAGGATATAAATTCTCCTTGGGGAATAATTGCCTGGGCTGGTGCCGAGTCTCCAGATCATTCAAATTGATGTGATATGCTATTTAACACTTAAAATTATTTACACTGCTCTTATCCCAGCTATGATCTCTTCTCTCTCACTAATGCGTGCAAAGCAATTTACTCCAGAATACCAAAGTCCTATGATTTCACATTTGTTCTCACATCTACTGCTGTGAACACAGGCCCTAGAAATAAAACCAAATATATAAACACATGGAAAATTTGGCAAAAATTGGTTTTAGAAAGGAAACAGAAAAGAAAAATGCAAACTTCTGTTTCTAGCACTTTGTTCTAACTGACTTTGATGGGTGTTTGGTGTTTGTAATTGTCTCCTTCCCTGCTCCCCCATCTTCATCTGCACGTGGCTCTGGTCTGTGGCTCATGTTACGTACACTGTCATAGTCTTGGGTGGCTTATGAAAAGTAAAGGAGTTCTGATTATCACTCTGGAAATGTATTAACAAACCCCAGAGAACACCAGATATCAAAATTTTCCTTAAAGATCAATTGTTTTACTTTATGTTTTATTTATTTATGATGTTACATATATCCACTTTAAAAGCTATTGAAAGCTCTTGGTTTGTTTATTTATTTATTTGTTTATTATTTACTTACAAAGCAGTAGTAGTTATAACTCAATTGAGGAATAGACAATATAAATTATGAGTAAACTAGTACTAAATTGAATAACTCCCCATTATGCAAGCCAAAATCAGAAATAAGTTCCGGCTTCCCTGAAATTCCACAAAAAGAATCTAGGGATTTTATCCCTAAAGGGGAATTGTGAGATGGAAGAACATTGTAGGAATAGTTTATCATTTATGTTTTGGCGGGTCCCATTCCAGCCTTCTCAACTCTTCCATGAAGGACATGAGACCAATTTCTATAGAAAGAAAAACGTTACAAAATGAAAACCTTATCTCTTCAATCTGTGGGAAGAAAGAGAAGGTAAAAGAGAGATCTGTTTAAAGTTTCAGATGTGGAAGACAGCACAGTTCTAACTAAAGAAAGTACCTTTTGGCTATGTGAAGTGGCACGCACCTGTAATCCCAGCCCTCAGGAGGTAGATGTAGGAGAATTAGGAGTTCCAGGCCAACCTAGGATATGCAATGTAAGGAGACCACTGAGGGCACGGGGAGGATTGTTGGAACCCAAAACACAAAGGTCAACCAAATTGAGCTTCTGGGCTTGGAACAAGGGCACTATAAATCTACAGCGTTCTTTATAGTTGTCTCTATCAATAGTTGGGTTGCAGAAAGGTGGGTCAATCAAGTGATAGTGTCAAAAAAATTGTACCATAAGGCTGAAGATGTCAGGGCACGTAGGAACTTCATGGGGATAGACACCAATGCCCTCTAGAGTTGATGGGTTCCTCCAGAGAAATCTGAGGATGGGGCACTGGAATTACAGTCAGAAGCTGTCCTTCTGTTGGCTTAATTGCACGACTGTCATTTTTCTTCATAGAAGTTCTTTGAACCTTACAGAAGGAATCTTTTGCTATTTTTGAGAAAGGAGTGGATAACAAAGACTATGGAAGAGCAGCCTCCCCTCATATTTTCTTGCTCAGTGAGAACATGAAGTCAGAAATCCACCATCTTTGAAACTAAGTAGTGAAGTATTGATTGTGGTTTTCTGAGAGCAGAGGTTGCTGCTCATTTTTGTGTTTGCGGCACCCACCTATTTGCTGTTTTACTCTCTTTCTTGGACTTAGTGACATCCTGATAAATATTTGTCAAATGTTAGCCGATTAGGAGCATTTCTGTTCTGAACTTATAATAACTCTAAGAAAGTGACAGATCCTAAATTCTTAGCTTTTAGAAGATAAAGAAATTTGCTAGTGTTTATTTACCATATCATTTTGTATACTAGGCATGAATCAAACATTTGTCTAATGAATAAATGAATACACACAAATTATTACACACACATACACACACACACACACACTTTCCATACTTTCTTTCATGGTTTTAAGTTTCTAAAACAGTCTTTTATCAACAGAACTTTCCCTTCAAAGGAAAATGTCTTACCTAGGATCACTCTAGGTAAGATAAATTAAATATAGGTTATGAGACTGGTGATTGGAGAGACTTCCTGTTTACTCCTCCATTGTAGTTCTTGAACCAATTCACCAAATCTGGTTTGAAACCATTTTTTATAGAATCTTTACAAGGTCCCATGCAGTATCTTAGATGTCTAATTTTTATACTTTAATATCATGCATTATTATGAAAATTAGTTTCTGTGTTGTCAATCTTTTCAATATATTATTTATTATTTTTATTTTATGCATATGAAAGTATTGCCTGCATGTGTATAAATACATCCATGTCATGCAATGCCTGCAGAGGTCAGAAGTAGGCACTGGATTCCCCTGGAACTAGAGTTATGGACAGTTGTAAGCTGCCATGTAGGTGCTGGGGATAGAACCAGGTCCTCTGCAAGAGCAGTTGGTGCTCTTAATCCCTGGGCCAACTCTACAGTCTCCGTTGCCAAGTTTTTGGTAATAAAAAAAAGGAGTTTCTTTATAAGTGATGTACATTTTAGTCTTCTAGACACAGAATGTGTATAACCTTACTTTCTTTATAAAAGGTAAAGGCAAAATATTGTGTGTATATAGTTGGGGAACATAGTTAATCTAAACACTAAACATTGTTTAAGATTTACCTTTATAGATTGTGTCTCTCAGATCTTGTAGTTATTTATAGTAGACTGTGGTGGCTTTAATGTTTCTTTTCCCTACATATTTTTTTCCAGATTTCTGTTGGTTCTGTAGATGAGCTGATGGGAAAAAAGCACATGTTGACCCCTACAGAACCCACCACTATTCACCACTTACTTCACGATTGTCACCTTAATGGGCATATCAACTAGACTGGCTAATAAGAGTTTTTATTACCTTAAAGACAGTGGCTCTAGAGTGACCATGTGACTTGAGATTGGGAGCTTGGGCCTGGAAAGGAAAGTTCTTATCTCTACTCTGGTACAGCGCTACAAATGTGGGGGTTTGAAGTTTCTAGTGATAATACTGATCACCACACAGGAAAAGCCTGCATGCAGAGTCGAGTCAGAGAGAAATGCTGAGTCATTGCATGTGAGCTTGGCTAATGGAAACCAGCTATTATTGTCTTACTAGTCAAAAGTCTATAGTCCAGGCAGATTTCAGAGAGAATCATAGCTCTCTCTCTCACTCTCTTGCTCTCTCACTCTCTCCTCTTTCTCTCTCTCTCTCTCTCATTTTATGACTTTGCTATCATCAATTAGACACTGACCCAATAAAAGCCAGCATTCATTTTGAAGTATGACCTTGAAAAATAAAATAATTAGCATCTTTATTATAGCTTACTTTGAAAAGTATTGTATTGTAGATTTAATAAATTATTTTATATAGACCTTACCCTGTCCCTTGGAATTTAGGATTACTATTACCATTACTTTCCAGGGGACAAATTCAAAGCTTGTGGGGGTTAAGTATAGCCTAAGGAACATGACTGCTCAATGTTGGGGCCAGAATTTGGAGCAACTGGCTCAGTTCCAAGGTCCTCTGGCTGTCCCCATAGAGATATCAAGTCTGATGGATGTTGCTCTCAGTTTGTTTGCTCTGGCCTTTGGGTCACAAAGCAATCAGAATGTAAGTTGGGGTTTACTGAGTAAGGAAAAAGCCATTTATTCCTTGAAAGGTAAAGGCCAGACTATGAAATGAAGCTTGGCTTTTATATCAGTGGCTTTCTAATATTTTTTTACTGTGCCTCATAGTAATAAATATATTTTTCATATATTTTTCATATACAATGATGTGGTGCCAACTGCAGATTATATGCTGTCTGGTGAAGCTCTGCAGCTTGCACAACTGAATGTTGCTTTACTGAATCTTTAGACTCATTGGCTAATATCTCCTTTTCCATCTCCTCCAAATCCTGGTAGCCACATTCCACTGTTTCCTCTTATTAATATAAATTAACTAAATGGGAACGCAAAACCAAAACTCAATAAAAGAACACTTTTAAAAAGAGAAACAGCCGCTTCCGTTGTTGGCACTACAGGTCCATGCCATTATTTCCAGCTTTGCTAAAACTTTTATGACTCATTACGAAAGGATAGTATAATTATTTGGGAATAAAGTCTACAAAATTCTCCATTCCCTTATGATGCCAAATAAGTTTGTTCAAACAAAATAGGCATATGAAATGTTGGAAAAAAGTACTGATAAAGTAATAAGTACTTATCATTTCTATTTATTACTCATCATGTAAACCTATACATATGTATATAAATGTACATGTGTGAATGTACATTTAAATTAAGTTTTTTTGCTTTTTAAAAATTTTATGTCTATGAGTGCTTTGCCTGCATCCATGTTAGTGCACCTGTGTTATGAAATGCCTGTGGTGGTCATAAGAGCGCTTTGGATGCCCTGGAACTGGTGATACAGATGGTTGTTAGCTACCATGTGGGTGCTGGGAATGGAGCCCGGGGCCTCCGCAAGAGCAGCCTGCTCTTAACCACTGAGCTGATTGTCCATCCCCTACACTAAGTTTTCTGATAGTGTATATAGCCTCATAGCCTCTGAAAACAGTTGAATACACTTTCAGTAAGTTGGAAGGGTAAATTTGGGTTTTTTGGGGGGGTATCTTTTTGAAACAGCATCTCCCCGTAGCCACAGCTGGCCTGAATTCACTATGTAGACCAGGCTGGCCTGGAACTCACAGAGATCTGCCTGTCTCTGCCTCCCAGGTAATGAGATTAAAGGTGTGTGCCCTCACACCCTGGCATATTTGGGATTTTTTTTAAAAGTGTAGGCTATGTGGTTGACATAAAATTAATATGAAGAGAATGGGTACAAATATTAAATAACTAGCAGTTTTCCTGAATGGTAAGACTTGCTCCTTGGTGCTGACAGAGGTTCTGCACTGAGGTGACATGAACAGTAGAGTCCAACAGGAGCCCTAAGATGAAATAGATATCTAAGAGATGTGTGCTGCAATCACGGGACTTGGCTCTACTTCGAGCTGCTTCTCTTATTTAAATACGCCTCCTTCATGGACGCTTTAGGAGAAAAGATAATAGGGATTTCTTAATCACCCTGAACAGTAAGGCTGTTACCTATTGTCAATGAGATTATTTTAAGAACACCAGGATTTCCCCTCTGCAGTCTTGAAGGGAAAGTGATATAGAATTGCCAGTGCCAGCTGGCCAAGGCGGACAGTACTTGAAAGGGAGTGAGGATTGAAAGAAAAAACAAGAGACAGAAAAGATACTTGGAAGGACTGTCAGTAGAGACTGCAGCAGCCCCGGTTTATTTGACGGACAGTACCTGAAAGGGGGAGTGAGGATTGAAAGAAAAAATAAGAGACAGAAAGGATACTTGGGAGGACTGTCAGTAGAGACTCCAGCCCCGGTTTATTTCAGCTCTGCCTTTTTATACAGAAGAACTCAATTAGTTTCAACAGCTGTTTTTCCCACCTGTAACTGAGGGTCAAGGAGCGGTCAGATACTTTATAAGGCTTCTTTGATCTTTTTGTCTACCACTATTGCCTCCAGGTCAGATATTGTGAGGCTCTCCATATAAACACATTCCTCCTGATTTGGCAGATTAGGTACTGGTGTGCAGAACACAAACAAGCCTGCCACAGCTCAATGTACATAATAGACTAACAGCTCCCAACATAGAATGAAGACGGAAAGCATGAGAGCTCAGGGTTTAGCCACATGAATGATCTCAAAGCCTGATCTTGCAGAAAAAGAAGGGCAACATTAAGACGGGATGCTGATGTTTTACTTTTTTTTTCCTGCATATTCTGTCATGTATATCCTCTCCTTAACCCTAAATTTTCCTCTGTACCTACAGAGTCTTCATATTGAATGTTTTCTGATGGAAGTTGTCATTTGTTGTGCTTTTCCAAACTTGCTTATTTACTTGGCTGGCCTCAAAATCACCCTGCAGCAGTGGATGACTTTGAACTTCAAGTCTTTCTGCCTCCACCTCCTGAGAGCTGCAGTTACAGGTACACACCACCATGTTGAATTTATTCTGAGATGGAACCTAGGGTTCTCTGCATGTGCATGTACATGTACACTACCAACTGAGCTGCATACCCACCCCTGTAACTTTTTGTCAGTTTTTTTTTTTCTCAACAAGTAGAGGGAACAAGTTCTATACCTGAATTGATATGTCTTGGGGACAGCACATTTGAGATGATAGGAAATTGTTTAACTGAACTATGTGAGCTAAAGTAGAAACTGGCAGTGGATGGGGCCTTAGCAGGCTAAACCAACAGGGAATTCACAAAAACACTTACCAACATTATTGGATCTTACTGAGGATTGAAAATTGGGTTTGAAGAAACTTTCTTTAGCTGTTAAGGAGCTAAGAACTCCAGCCAATATCAAGGGTACCTAAGTGTGGTTTTTAAACTTACATCCCAAACAAATATAATCTTGCTTCAAAAAGGGGGATGTATATTAACCATTGTTTGGTAATTTAGACTAGAAATCATTTTGGATCTAGACTATCATAAATGAGCTTTTTATAAAGTGCTTAATGTGACATTCATAAATTCACTTTTTATAAAGTGCTTAAATGTGAGTTGAGGCCAGAGTTCTATGGTAGTGTTTATGTGGCATGCATGAGGTTCTGGGTTTAATACACACACACACAAACACACACACACACACACACACACACACACACACACACTTATAATCAAGTGAATCAGTTGATGTGAGAGTCTATAGGGTCATGCTGTTTGATTTTGTCTAGTTCTTTCTAACTAAATTTCCAGTAGATAAAGAAAAGTAGGAATTGGAATAATTCCTGCTTTAAAACATTTCTAGTGCACAGATCAAATTATTTATTTGTGCTGAAAAGCTGATGAAAAGCAATGCTTTCAAGGATGTCCTGTATTTTAAATCCGTTCTTGTTTTCTGTTGTGTTCACACCCCTACAGTGTTTTTGCTTTGTGGAACCGTGTGCTGTAATCTAAGAGAAAAGATCTTCCCCTTTCTAATAATCATTGATACAAGCAGCAGAATTTTCTATAGATCTTATCTTTTATGAGATTTTTTTTCCCTGATAACAAAGAACAGAATGGCAAAAGAAAGTGAGACAGATGGGAGAGATGGCTCTGTCATTAGAGGCCCAAGCCATGCATGCCTGCCCAGCAGAGCTCAGTCTTCAGAACCCACGTAAAATGGTGGATGCACAGCTCACATCATGATTCCAGGATTCTTATGGTAGATGTCAGGCAGACATGGAGAATCATGTGGAAGTTCACGAGCCAACTAGCCTGGAGTCCACAGTGTAGCAACAGAAACAAGAGAGGCCCTGCTTCAAAAGGTAGAAGACCCAGCTCCCACAAGTTGTCCCCTGCCCTTCATAGAGCTATGCAGGTACCCACACTCATACCCTACACAAACAAATTAACTAACTTAAGAGACAGAGAGAAAACTAAGTTGGCAGCACTTGTGTCGCTCTTCCATGCTCACCTATGTGTTGGCCATCAGAGAAATCCTTATAGCTGACTTCATTAAATTAGTGCAGGCCTCCATTCCAAGCCAAGTGCTATTTTACTTGTTGCATGAATTAGCCTAAAGAAAGCACAATCAGTTGACAAAGATCATATAACGAGTAAGTGGTAGAGTTCAATACATTGTCAACCACATTAGAGAGTTCCAAAGTGCATTCGCGCTGTGTCAATTAAGTCTGTGACCCACAAAACTAAAAGCTACAGGATCACATAAGCTTCAAGAAAGGTTTCTTCTCTGTCAACTGTTTTGAGTCAATAATCTGATGATGCTGATCATCATTTTCTATAGAGGAAGCAGAAACTTTTATTAATATTTTAGAAGAGAGTCTTGAAATGAGTATCCAGCAAGTAAATATAATAATCTACCTTCCTTCCCAAAAGGAAAGGATTGGATCGATCTAGAACCAGCAAAATGACATGATCACTATCTGCCAGAACGTTACTGGCCAGGTGGCAGGTAGCACATCAAACATACGTGGCAATTCTGAACACAAGTAAGGAATCTTATTGATTTTCTCCAGTTGCTTGACAGGCTGAGCCAATGGGTGATGTAGGCCTATAAATCCCGTCAAATCCACAGGAACTTTTCAACAGATTGTGTCTGCCTCCTATGTTACACTGATATGGCTGAACCCTTCTTTGGTTTATACATCTATTATAATCTTGGATAACATTTGACTGAAATCTTTAACTTTCTGGTTAAAGAAAAGGCCCTTCTGAGAAAAGTAAAAAATAAAAAGACAGTGAAATTATGTCCATTCTAGTGAATGTTTTTCTTTTTTGTTTGGTTACTTTTATTACATAGTTTTATTATGATTATTTTATGATAAAAAGTTTATAACCATATCTGTTAAAACTCTGGTAAAAATTCATATGATATTAAAGTATATCTAATCAACAGTTACTGTCTTCTGACATCCTACAATTATTTTCTTTTTCAAAGTCAGCTCCATAAATAAGTTTCTTTGAAATGCCTTCAGATTCTTTCTATATATACATCCAAACACATATACATGGGTGTCTATGTACCTTCTTTCAGGAAGAAACATGGGTAGGGAATTATTATACACAGTATTTTATTACTTATGTTGTACAGATTTTCTGAATGAAGTTCTTTTTTATGTAATCTATTCTACCTCAAGGAAAATACCAAGTTTGACTACTGGATTGTTCTTTCACAGAAATATAAGCATATAGATTGATGCACCATGCATCTCAACCATTCTGTGATACTATGAACCATTCTGTCTTCTTCAGGGAAATATGGTAATGAGTAATTGCACTAGTTGTGTATCCTGCAATGTTCAGTATAGCAGCCAATATCCACATATGATAAGGCTGTATTGAAATTATTTGAGGGATGGAAAGATTGTAAGAGTCAGGGAAGAAGGTGCATGGCCACAAAGAAACAAAGTCTTAGAGGCTCCTGGGAACTTGTTCATATGGATTTACAGTGAAGGGTATCAGCATGCACAAGACCCCTGCAAATTCACACCAGACAAAAACCCAGCATGGAAGTGGGGAAATGGGCAGCAGTCTCCAATATTACCACTTTGGCAGCTGATTATTGCTGGGTGAGGGAGAGTTAATCTTCTTTAAGGGAGAGAGACTCTAGATATGCTGACTAGACCCCAGTGGGTGAACTTACACTGAGGGACTTCTGGGTCCCTAATTTGACTCAATAGGATAGGCCTTAACATACATGACAGAATGCATGAAAAACAGTGGGTAGGGGAATAGGGGTTTAGATGGAGGAGGGGATATAAAGATGATTAAGATGTTTTGTATAAATACACAAGAATTCAATAAAAATATACATTGGAGAAAATGATTTCTAAATGAAAATTCACACAGCATTTTGAAAACTTCTAATGTAAAATATGTTAAAATAGCTCAGTGTTGTTTACACTGATTACATATTGCAAAGGTAATATTTAGGGTTTATGGCATTAAATAAATTAATATTAAAGTGAATACCATGTGTTTTCTTTTGAACGGTCATTTAAAATACTGTGTAAGTTCACATTATGTTTCTACTGAGCAGCACAAGAAAGTCAAGAAGAACTAAGGAACTATGTACTAGAAGTGTTATCTCCTAGGATGGATACGAAGCCTAGGAAAACTCAGTATTTATAACTGTTTGGTTCTAATATGGCTGTTACAAATGAAGTCCTGTTACCATTTGAGGATTATCACCCACTCTGAGGAGCTGTGTGGTACAGTAGAAAGGGAATCACAGTCTGAGTACAACATCTGAAACCAAATACTGGACATGCCATTTTCCTTCAGTTGCTTCCCCTGTAAACTAAGCATATGTTTCCTGGCCTACCAGTAGTTCAGTGTTACTGTCAACATTAATTGGGCAGAAAGTGAACATCTAATGAGTTATGGAATGCCTTACAATCATTGCTTTAACAGGCATAAAGAACAAAGGGTGTTGTTGGGAGTTAAATGAGAAGCTGCCTGGGCAGCCATCAAGGGTGACACATTGCACACGCCTCCCATATGGACCTCTGTCCTATTAATAAATGACAAAACTGGGGTTGAACTTAACCCAGGATGGTAAAATCCAAGAGCAAACTGTTAATAGCATATTCAATATTAGAATATAGACTTGAATTATTGATTTTTTCTGTGTGTACCTCAATAGATTCCAATCCATTCATATGTTAAAACCACGAATTCAAAGACTCTATTGTAAACCAAGATTTTGGAAGATTATAATAACAACTAATGGGCATTAGTAACATTCTAAGGACTGGACCTCCATGTTATTATATACTTGTGTTAGTTATTTTTCTGTTGTGATAAAATACCATGACTGAGACAACTTATAGAAGGAAGATTTTGTTTGGGTTTATATTTCCAGAGGGGTAAGTGTCTATCATGGTGAGGAGGCATGGCAACAGAATCTGTAAGTTGAGACTTCATGTCTGCAACAGCAAACACGAAGTAGGGCAAGGCTATGGGACTCTCAAAGCCCACCCTGATGACAGGCTTCCTCCAGCAAGACTGCATCTCCTGAAGATCACAACTTCCTCCATCAAGATTACATCTTTTAAAGATTACAAGGGTGACATACTTCCTCCAGCAAGACTGCACTTCCTGAAGATTACAGGACTGTCTCAAACAGCACCAGTGACCAGGCCCGTATACCAGGTGTTCAAGTACCTGAGCCTGTGGGAGGCATTTCTCACTCAAACCACTACAATAATTCATATCATTTAACCCAACAATTTTTGAGACAGGTCCTGTTTGCAAAGCAGAAATATGAAGCCCAATGAGACTGGGTAAAGTGTTCAGTGTCAAAGCTTGTAAGTGACAGAATGCAGATTGACCCTTTTCTCTTCAACTTAAAAGCCCTTCCTCTCCATGCTGTGCTTCTTGTCCAGAGGGGATTCCTGTAGGGAATCCAGTCAGCTCTGTAAAAATTTGTAGTATGAACCTTTCTGTGGATCTACAAGCATCTCAAGGAGTCCAGGAAATGTGTCCCTGTTTCTTTAATCTTCCTCATGCCAGGAAATAGCATTGTAGTCACACATCTACTCCATTTACACCTGAGCATTCTTCTAGAATGCCCATTAACCACTCTATCTTCATTCACATCTGTCGACTCTATTGTGCACTCCTTCTAATTCTCTTCACCTTGATCATCTGTGCTGACATCACTTTTCTGATTTCCTACCACAACCATTATTCCACTCCAGGAATATTAAAATGTCTGCTCACTAGCTATAGATCATCTTTTGGCTTCTCTACACAAAATTTTCTGCACCAAGGAGCCAGAATAATCTTTTTAATTATAGATCTGATTATGCATTTCCCTTGATTCAAGCTCATAAAAGATTTTCTATTAACCTCTTTAAATACCACATTCTGTACACAGCCTACTAACCTGTATTTTGGTTCCTGCCTTCTCACTTATGCCACTTCCCCTTGCTCAAGTTTCTTTGGCCATTGTGGCTTCCTTTGAGTTCCCAGAGAAAGCCCAGCCTTTGACATACCTGAGACTTCACATACGCTGCTGACTCTGCTGTTCTTATTTTGGCTTTTTATATGGCTGACTCCTATTCATCCTGCAATGTAAGCTTAAATGTGAACTCTACTGAGACCTTTCCCAGCACCCCCAAAGTATGCTCATAATGTTTCCTATCCTCATAGCACTGGTTGTTCAATTGGAAATACATGTTTGTTTCTTTAATGACATGTTTATTGGGTTCACTAGCTTCATGAGAACAATAATCATGGGCATCTAGCTGTTCCCATAACCCCCAATCCCTATGCTTCTCCTATAGTGCATACCCAGCAACTACAGAAAAAATGAAGGATAGTTGATTCTTATTGGAAGGATGGTGGTGATGCCTCCAAACACAGTGTTCACCCTCACTCCTCCATGTTTGTTTTAGTAGCTGTATTGCTTTTGCTTCTATGCTTCTGCTGGTACAATTGTAAGTCCCTCATCATGGAGCTTTCCATAACTGGACAATGTGCAATGCTTGTAACACTCACAGTTTGGGTGATCTGCCTTCCAGTCCTGCAGCTGTCCATTACCAGTGACTCTCAAATAAAATCTACTGGAAAAATGAATCAGCCACAGTTGTGAGGAGCCTAGCCTCCATCCAGACAGAGCTGCTTCTCTGTTTGTATTCAGTTATTACAATCTGGCCACCAAATTCAACCAATCATTTCCTAGAGAGAATAGCACAGTAGTTGGTATTTAATAAGGCACAAAATTCTTCCCCAGAAACAAACAGAATTTGAGTGTCTGACCTGTATTCCTACTTCTCTGTAGTTGTTTATTCTGAATCTAGGAGTTAGACACTCACTCTCTTGCTGTTTAACAGCACATAATTTTTGCATCTGTTATTTACCACCTAAACTATCCTCTAGGGTAGGGATTGAGAGGAACAGAACAGGTAGCATTTTATTTACTTGTTGGTGATAATAACTTTGCTAATATTTCACTCATTGCTCCCTTCATCTTGAGAAAGCAAGCTTGCCAAGTAAATACAAATATTCCCATTTTACACTCATCTCGTGTTGACAAAGCAGAAAAGTTAATTAGCTTACTCAAACCACACAACTGGTCAAAAATAGATCTGTAATTTTAAATCACATCTGTCTTCCAATGAAACATTTTAAAGAGGAGAAAATGAAACTAAATTATTTTTAATCGTCTGGCTGGAAAACTCAGGTGAAATTCTGGTCAAGGAGAAGTTGAAATGTCTAGACTAAGTTGTGTTCCTGGAATTTCGAAGAAGCAGCTAAAAACATTCAGGCTTCTTTTTGTCTTGGAATGTAGAACATCAAGGAAGGTATGATGGGTATGTAGTTTTGAAAAATCAGGGCATGCTTTGCCCCATCTATTTAGGAATTTATTTCCATCTTTATTTTGAAAAGTGCTGATTTGGATCAGGGAGCAGTATATACTGAATGGCTGGTTAAGAATGAAGAGAGCCACAGGTGGGGACAATCAGCCCAGGGTTGCAATAGCAGTGAGATGGCACATACTTTTTAGACTTGGGACAAGTTATCCAATAAATCATAAACTCTGTCCTATGGATTCAAAGTCTACCACAAACACCTCTTAGCAATACCCAAACATCTACCAGACAAGATCATCCTGTAACAAATCGTGTGGTTCTTGTAGCTGACCAGACACAGGCACATGCTATCCTAAAGGGTTGAAGTGACCTTTCCCCAAGAGGAAAATTCTATCAGGGGCAACACTTGTAGAGACACTAGGTATTCAAAATACAGGATGGACACTTAAGTCAGATAATATTAAGACCTGGTCTACTTAAGGTCTGCGATTTTTTTAAATATGATTTTTGCCATCTAAAAATCATGTTTAAATTTGGTCTTCATTATGAGATATCAAGAAGCGAGACCACACAGGGTGTTTAAGAAGTGATTATGGTTTTGCTGTTATAAGTGGGTTAATTCATTTATGTGATTAATGAGCTTTCTCATGAGTAGTTGTATTATAAAAGCCAGTTTGGCTAGATCTGTTGGGTGGTCATGTCTCTTGCCATGTAATAATACCCATGTCACACACAGTCACCTTAACCCACTGTCTTTACTGGATCAGTTACCTCCTCCCTCAGTCATAGGATATATCACTCATCTACTCTGTGCCTGGTGTTCTGGGAACATAACAGAAAACCAGGTAGGCCCTTTCAGAGGCAGACGCTCCAGTCCATCTCTTCATGATCTTCTCATTCTCTGGCCTATCATTCATAAACCCTATGCAAGCCTGACATTTGCTTTAGGAATCCCAGCTCAATTCTTTTGATTACTGCTTTCCACTGTTACATTTGCTTTTCTTTTGACACACCCTATTGGCTTATAACAGGCACAGGAACTGTTTTTCTCTCAACGGTGGCAATCATTGGTTTCCTGGAGCATTTTCCAAGCTGGTTGTCTGACATTATCCTGCTCAAATGAATAAAATAACAGTGATTTGACCCATGATTAGGGTCAAATTGATTAGGACCCATGAAAGTAGCTTATGGTCTGAATCTCTATTGTTTTCCTTATAATATTTCTCAAATTCAATTAAGTTGATCTACCCCTTTGTTTGGTATGCTTTGGGCTGTGGCTTGGATATGTCTCTCAGAATACTTTTTTATAAATATATGTATGTTTTACATATGTGAATGGTTTTTTGTTTGTTTGTTTGTTTGTTTGGTTGGTTGGTTTTTGCTTTATGTAAGTATACCTGCATCATGTAGTGCCCACTGGGGACAGAAGGTGTTGGCTCCCTTGGAACAGGACTTATGGATGGTTAGTAGCTGTCATGTGGGTGCTGGTCACTGAACCAGGGTCCCCTGCAAAAGTAACCAGTGCTTACAGCCCTTTTCCCAGAATGCTTATGTTGGAAAAAACATACAGATTCATAATTTCCAGAATTTGGATGCACCTTTGGGAGAGAATTGCTATTAGAAGAGCTCATGAGGGCAAGACAACCATAATTACATTCATGACTGCCTAAGAAGAGGAAGAGGGCCCTGCGAAAAGATTCATGCTCTCTCTCACCCTGTGATGCCCTGTACCGTCTCAGACTTAGTAGAGTCCCTGCCAGAAAGAAGGACTTTGCATACAGTCCCTCAGCCTTGAGCATCTAAAACCATGTGCTGAATGAACAACAGAAAGCAGACCAAGATAATTTGCCTATCAACACCCCTCCTTATGAAAAATAAGTATAAGAAATGACATTCAAAGAGAATGTGGGACTGGACAGCACCTATATAGAGGCTCATAACTGTAACTCCAGTTTAAGGGTATTCAATGCCTTCATCAGGGCACCAGGCACACACATGGTGCACATACATGCACACAGGGAAACAATCATACACAGACAGAGAGAGAAAGGGGAGGGAGAGAGAACATGTCAAGCTTCACAACTGCAAAGGCTGGCTTTTAAGAGTCGGAGACTGAATTCACTACTCCGAGTCTGCAGCAGTGCTCTAGACGACACAATCTTGTTTCAGACTCCCTTCCTCCTTCCCCTCAGCTTCCTCCCATCTATTTTGATTCTGGAATCCCCTTACTAAGTTCTTGCTGCACTCTCTCACCTTAGACAAACCCAAGTTAAGGAAAACATGAGATATCGTAACTAATATAGACTATAACTCAAACCTGATATTGCCCTAAATCACTTCCTGTGATTTGACAGACTTACTGTAAATTGTTTTGTCCCTTTGAGTCAGGGTCTGCCTCTAGCCCCAGCTGGACTGGAATTTGCGATGTAGACCAAGCTGGCCTCAATCACCCAGAGATCCACCTGCTTCTACCTCTCCAGTGCTGGGACTAAAGGTGTGCACCACCAAGCCCAGCGTGTAAATTTATTATAATACAATAAAATAATTTTAATATTCAGTTTATTCATCTATAAATTGAAGACACTAATAATTGTCACCACACACCAGTTAATGAGGATTTCAGTTTACTTGGGGTAACCTTTACAACATAAAATCAGCTTAAAATGTTCCTGATTATTGTCTGTGATCATCATTTTCAACATTGTTAAGAATGGGTGATATATGGGCCTCTACTAATCTTACTGAAATGTTTTTTAGCTTTTTAGGCAGCTTCAGCACACATGCCTACTTCCCACTCCTGCCTCTAGTCACCACCACATCATATATACACGCAAACATAGTCACATACACAGTCGTGTTATATATCATTTTCCTTGGGTTAATATCGCTTTCATTCTCTTACCCATTTTATTTGCGTTTATTTTTTTCAGAAGAAGAAAAAGCAGATTGCTGAGCCATCCTTTTTATTACTGAACCAAAGGGTTTTACAAAAATAAACTGTTGAGAAAGGGTTTAAAGCAGACTCAGTGCCAAAAGGTGAAAGATCAAGAAGAGAGGGTTCATCTCAGCTTAATAGATGACAATCAAGGAGAGAACAAAATAAAGACCTAGCCAGGAAGATTACAGTATAAGGAACAGCCAAAGTTGGATAAAGAGAAGGAAATTAAATCAGAAACACAGGAAATCAGAGAAGATTTGTAGGTAAGTCAGAATGTCAACGTGGCCTAGAATTGAGCTCATGAAGTCTGTTTTTGGAGAAAAATAAGAAAGCAATCGTAACAGAATGACATACAATTGGGATTTTACAGATTGTCGTGCACAAGAATTCCATTTTCCAAGAAAAGAAGCCAAGGCTAGTGGTGGAAAAACACATTACCTTCCCTAAGCTGCCTTAGGAGCAGGTTGTTATCCAAAAAGAGTAAACCCAGAACTTCTTAGTGATCGGCTCTACTCTATTACTTCTGATAAAGGACCTTAATGAAGGGGAGTGATTTGATATAACTGACATATGAGGCATATGATTAATGAATTAGATCATCTGAGCATTTTAGAAGATAATGATTAGTAAATCTTACTTTAAAATGCTTACTTGGAATCATTTATAATTACACAAAAATTTGAAACAATCTAATTATCCAGTCATAGTAGTCTACATATATGATCATAATGCAACTATAAGGTATCTTCTAAAATACAGTTCCTAAAAGACTAGAATGACCTAAAATTTTTATATGATAATGAGGGAAAACTATCAAATACAAATTTTAGCCTCATGTTAATTATGCAGAAAATATTAATGAAGAAAATTGAGAACTAATGCACCTGAGTATTAGTGTTTTTCTCATTCTCTATGTTTTGCTAATGGTTGATTTTACTTTCTTATATATAACTTTTGTATTGTCCACATGGTTTTACTAATTAGAAAAACAACTGTCTTTATTCTTCTACTTTGGAAAGCTTGCTTGGAAATTATGATGTAGACTGATATCACATTTTGAGATCACATTCTGGCATTTCATTCAGAATGAGGATAAATACTACTCATAATAAATGTTTGAAAATGACTCCTCACTATGTACAGTGAACTTTGGATGGCCTAGTTGCTACAAAAAGTGATGTAGAACTTATAGACCTGATTCATTCATTTATATGTTCATTGGTATAACCTGTATTTACTAAGAACCAAGCTACTCATTTGATGTCAGTGTTTATTAACTGCAAAGGCTGCTTTTGCCTTCTGAATGAAAAGGCAAATAATGACCAGTAAACAAAAAATTTTATATTTGTGGTACAATACAATAGAAATCAAATAAGTGGTGGTTTCATAGACTGTATGGCACAAGAGTGTTTATTTTAATGTGTGATCAGGAATGGAAATTTTCATTCCTCAGAATTCTCAGATATTGACTGCAGTGAGAAAAACTGAGTCATTCTGGGAACTCTGCTCATTCACAGGTCTCCCTTCCCCTTCCCCTGGTTATCCTTCATCCAATGTTTGAGTGAGTGCATATCCCCTTGCCTCAGTGTAGCAATTCTGAAGGGCCATCCCTGCCCTAGAACTTGATGTGAGCTGGATTAAGACCCTAGTTGTGAGCTCCATGTATCTCAACTTCTCAGTCCAAGCCTATTGCCTTTACTTCCAATATTGTTCCTAGAAGCACGCACCAACAAACTTTTTTCAAATACTTCAGTGCATCATAGATAGTGCTCATAGACAGTGCCAGAGAATAAGTTATCCCACAAGAGAAAATATGATTTAATATGTAGAGAATGAGGAGACAAATGTAGACAGAAATACTGAAGCATGAGAGAGCTTGTAAATTTCAAAACCAATATGAAAATCTTGCTCAAATTACACAACTAGAGGGCAATGGAGTAAGAATTCAAACCTCTGTTTACCTGACACTGAGAGATATCTTTTTTTTTCTGAGAAATTATGAGTTTCTCCATAGATAATATGGAGCTTTGTGTGTGAAATGTGAGTGTTCTACTTTAACCATTATATTGCCTTGCCAATATAATCATTGAATTATAAGTTCTTTGAATTAGCTCCTTAGATATCTCTGTGACTTTGTTCTTAGGAAATCATAATTTTAAAATCTGAGTAAATTAAGTATATTCAATTAAATGGTTATTATTATTGACGTATATTTGAAAATCATGAATACACCAGTATGATTTGGATGTGTGCATATATAGATGATTATATATTTGGCTGTTGGTTTATTTATTTTACTAATCTAAAAATGGACATTTTTATTTTTTGATCCTATAAAATGAATTTCATGGATGAATGTTTTCATAGTGCAACAGTGACAATTATGCCAAATTATTTCACTTCAAAAATGGTTTACTTCAAAAGTACATTTTCTGGATTTAGTAAAATAATACATTAAAATCTGGTATATTTTTTATCAGTTTTCTCTTGGCCCTCAGTAGCCTGAAGCATTTCCTCTGAATTTATTAACTTATTCTTCTTAGTCATCAAACATTTAATTTATGCCAAACACTAATTTGGCATTTTCCATGCTTCAGGGGCTGTGCTGATCATTTGGAAGATACAGTATTATGAAATTTCTTTTTCATGGGAATAGTGGGATAGGGGATGATGGGGGCAAGAGGAAGAGGCAGGAGAGGGATAAGTGATATCAAGTATATTTGAAAAATCCATATGTGAATTTACTATTTTATAAACTTCATGTATATTATGTATTATATATATACCTAGATGCATATTTACACATATTTAAAGAGTTTAAATGGAGTTATTCTGGGATAATGTGTCTCCAAGAATCTGTAGGCTGCTATTAAGTAAAAAGGAAGATTGCCAGGTGTAGGACGTGTTCCCTTGAGTTGCTGGTCAAGGGAGAGTCCAATGATGCCCAAACAGTGAAGGCTGTTGCCATTGCTCTTGGCTGCCCACCAGAACTTGACAGTGAGACCTTGTTGATGAAAGTGCTACACATTCTGATCACAGAGCTCAGAGAAATCAACCTGGTACTGACTGGGAAGCTTCCTCCTTGCTGCCTAGGTTTCATAATACCAGAAGGTATTATGCAGGTCACTGGAGGGGAAAAGTCATCAACAATCTCCTTAGCTGCGAACCCTGCCAGCTACAATAATGACAAGCCTGACAAAAATATGCCCATGAGTGCAACAGTGACATGAATGCCATGGGAATAACCAATCACTTTCTGATTGGACTTAAGCTCCATTCCACAGGAGGAAACTGATGTCTGATACTGTTAACGTGGCCAAGGAACTCATAAGCCCTAGAGGATAATCTACTACTATTTTGCTAAGTGGACATAGCATCAAACTGCCTTCTAAATCCATATCTCTGTTCCCATAGATTAGTCCAGCTCTCAGTCCACATAAAAGATATATCTTTGTTCAGTGGGCAGTGGTTAATACAGAGACCCACACCTGTTCAAAATACAGAGAATAAGTTTCTGTTGAGTACTAAGTCATAATTGGGAGATCTATCTATCTATCATCTATCTCTCCATCCATCCATCCATCCATCATCTGTCATCTATCTATCTATCTATCTATCTATCTATCTTGTCATACTTCCTGTGTGTTTCTGAAGTTAAATTTCTATCAGTTCAAAATAGATTTCCATAAGCTTAGGGTGTGAAATGTAATTGCCATGGCAGCCATAAGGAAAATTATCTATCTATCTATCTATCTATCTATCTATCTATCTATCATCTATCTATCTATGCATCTATGTATCTATCTAGCTAGTTATCTATCTATGTATCATCTATCTATCTATCTATCATCTATCTATCTATCATCATCATCTCTATTATCTATCATCTATCATCTACCTATCATCTATCTATCATCCATCTATCTATCATCTATCTATTTATCATCTATCTATCTGTCTATCATCTGTCTATCTCACACCCTCTTAAATGCTCAGGAAAATCATGGAAGGGGTTGAGAAGATTGTAAGACCCAGAGGTGAAAAAGGACTGGGGCAAAACAGTGTCTTGCAGATATAACAAGACCACTGCACTCATGAACTCACAACAGTTGTGGCTGCTTCCTGAAGACCTGCACAAGATCAAGCCAGCAAACATTCTAGCATGGAGTGGGGGTGGTCTAACAAGGCCTTATCCTTAATTGAGGATCTAGTCACAGTTTGTGGCTGTTGGCAAGTGTTCTGGTTTGTTTATCCATTATTGTGACAAAACACTCTGACCACTACCAACTTGGGGAAGAAAGGGTTTATTTGTCTTACAATTCCCAAGTCACTGTTCATCAGCTAGCCCAAGGTAGGAACTCAGGGCAGGAACCTGGAGGCAGGAGCTGGAGCACAGGCCATGGAGGAATGCTGCTTACTGGCTTGCTCCCCTGCTCCCTGCTCAGCCTGCTTTCTTATGCAACACAGGCACATCTGCCTCAGGGTGGCACCACCCACAGTGGGCTGGGCTCTCCCACATCACTCATCAAGAAGGTGCCCCTCAGACATGGCCACAGGCAAGTCCTATGGAGGAAATTCCACAATTGAGGTTCCCTCAACCCAGGTGTGTCAAGTTGACACTAAAGCTATCCAGCACAGGGAGGGAGAGTCAGTTTTCTTTAGGACTGTGGTCCCTGGTAGGTTGACTGCTATAGCAGATGGCTGTATACCCATGTGAGCTAGACTCAGTGGGTTATATAAAAAATGGAGTACATGAAGTTGGGAGGTGAGCATGAGGGGGCATCCAAGAGGAGCTGGGTGGGGAAATGGGGGTGAATATGATAAAAGTAAACTCTATGCATGTTTGAAATTCATAAAGAATAAAATATTTTTTAAATGTAAAAGGAGATTTACTTCTTAAGTCCAACAGTGTGTACAGTTACAAAGTGAGTGCTTAGAACATGTGTAGTGGTTTGAATGAAAATGTCCCCATAGGCTCCAAGTATTTGGTCATTTTGTCCCCAGATGATGGTGCTGTTTTGGGAGGTCTTAGAAGGTGTGGCTATCCTGGAGGAAGCACATCACTGTGGGTGGGCTTAGAGAGTTCTTAAGTCTTGCGGGATCTCCACTTGCTCTCTTGCTTCCTGTGCCTGCTTGAGATGTAGAGCCTAGCTTTCACTCCTCCTCCAGCCACCTCTGCTGCCATGCCTCCCTGCCGTGAGGGACTGTAATTCCCCTGGAACCATAAGCTCAAATAAACTCTTCCTTCTATAAGGAATTGTTTGGTCAGTTTTTCTATCACAGGAACAGAAAAGTGACTGATACAACATGGTTCTATGAGCTCTCATGCAGAGGTTCCTAACAAGGACTGGAACAGGTGTAGGTGAGAAGGTTGTATGTACTTTAGTTGGATACAATCAGAAAAGGCCAAAATGGGAAAAATATTCTGGTAGAGAAAAGTGTGGCACCATCAAGGATTAGAAAGAAACCAGTATCTGGAGTTTTGAGGACAAATAACAAAATGAAGTTAGCTCAGTCAGGTAAGAAGACGGATGGTTTGTCATCCATGTTGAAGGCTTTCCTTTTAGCTCTCTGAGTAGCAATGGACACCACCTCATATTAACTTCTAGAAATTAACCCTCCAAAGGATCCAATAAAGGATTATCAATGATCAAAACATAATCATGGTACTGAATTCTCACTGCTATGATGAAGACAAGTATGCAAGACTTAGAGGAAGGAATG
Source organism: Nannospalax galili (assembly GCF_000622305.1). Classification (NCBI taxonomy): domain Eukaryota; kingdom Metazoa; phylum Chordata; class Mammalia; order Rodentia; family Spalacidae; genus Nannospalax; species Nannospalax galili. The sequence continues at coordinate 4,520,588 of NW_008332644.1, read as the reverse complement.
TCCTGAAGTTGCAAGGCTGTTGATCCTTTCATGACTGCCCACCATGGGGTGGGCATGAGGCTCTGACCTCAGACCCATGGCCTTGGTGTGTACATGCTGCACCACAATGACACTTAAACATTGAAGGCAAGAATATTCCTTCACTCTATTGATGTTCTCTGCATGTTGATCAGTAGTGTGCTTCTGCATCAACCACTGTACATCACACAAAGAAACTTTTCTGATGAGTTTTTAGATCTTTACTAAACTCAGCCTACAGAAATACAAATTTGAAAGTCAGTTTAATACTATATCTGTTTAGCCAAATAATATATAGAATTAGTAATAATTTATAAATTCACTCACATGGGGCCAATGAGCTCCTCACTCATGGTCCTTGGCCAGATTTACAGTTTCAGGAATGTGTTCCTTCCTGTTGAACAGGCCCTAAATCTGATCAGAAAGCAGTTGGTTACCCCCATAACATTTTCCCACCATTGCATCCATGGACATATCTTACTGCAGATTATATACTTCAAACAGAAAGGAAGTTTAGTATCTGTGTAATGTCATGTTTGATCAATTTCTTGTTTCCACTAGATAGGATGAGGGACAAGGACCAGAAGTTAAAAAGTTTGTGGAAAAGCATAAAACTTTGGGGATGAGTAACACTGTTTGGGAGCTTAGGTAAGCTGGAATGAAACTGAGTTGGGGAAGAAAATTATTCCTTACCATCATGTGCAGCCCGCTATGGATCTCAGTTCAACTGTGGCACCTTGAGGGCTCAGGCGGGCAACAGAGGAGTTTGGGACTGAGGGAAATAACAAGAGGGCATGTAGCACACAGCAGTGGCAGGAGGCCAATTCTTCAAAATACCTGACAGGACGTTTGATGAGGTGTGAGAGCGTGAGTGGGTATGTCCTTGCATACTTGCTATACAAGTATTCTGCACTAACTTATTGTGCTACTGAAGTACAAACCCTGCACACTGCTCTCTCTCTCTCTCTCTTTCTCTCTCTCTCTCTCTCTCTCTCTCTCTCAGAACTTTCTGGGTGCTATAAGTCAAAATTCAGCAATTATTGGGAGTGGAAGGTTATGAGGAATTCAAATCTTCACATTAACTATGATGTGCTAACACACTCAGAAAATAGAGAAATCTAAGACATTTAATTCATTTCAGATAGACTTATACAAAGCAAAGATCTTGTAGGAAGAGAAGTGGGACAACTGAAACACTGTTGACCAACCTACTAGATACCTTGGGTATGTCATTTCACCTCTTTAGGATTTAGTATTCTCAAATATTAAATAGTATAGACTATGGAAATAATTCAGTGACCCTTAACCCAATAGGCAAAAAGCTCAGAGAAAAAGAGGGTGAACTTTTACCAATGCATTATTTGAGAACTGTTGAGTTGAGCAAAGTCTGCTGCCTACTTTTTCTCTAGGCTTTAGTAAAGCAGAAAATTGCTTTATTAGCTATGCCTCATACATTTAGTTCTGTTTTCTATTTTCTATAACTTTCTTCTCTATATCAATTCTAAGCCATACCTCTAGCAGTAGTGTGTTGAAAAGAAATCTTTAAGTACTATTTCACCAGGTAAGTCTTCTGTTCTAAACTCTCTAGAGGCACCTGTGGCATTTCTGATGTTTCTGTAACATTAAAAATATGGACTTGCATTCTTGGCGTGGTAGCACGTGCCTTTAATCCCAGAACTTGGGAGGCAGAGGCAGGCGTATCTCTGTGAGTTTAAGGCCAGCCTGGTCTACATAGCAAGTTCCAGGCCAGCTGGGGCTACAGGGAGATCCTGTCTCAAAAAACCCTATATATATATATATATGTATATATAATATGTATATTATATATATGTATATGGACTTGCAAGATACAGTGAGGCTGTGTGAGGCAGTAGAGTGGAGAAAATAGTAGAACTTGATGACTGAAATTATTTGATGATGAGGAAAGGGATAATCAAAGACAGTTTATTAATTTAGAAAATACCAGTTCTAATTATGAATTGAAGTTAGAAGGACAGCTTGTTTATAAGTGAAAATAAGTAAACACTCTGTTGGACCTCCTGAGCCTGGGATGACAGCAAGATAGAAAAAGTTTTGAGAATTACCCACAACTGAGGCCTGGGGAAAGCCAGTGTTCATGGGGAGGCAGATGAGAAGAGTGTGTTTTATTGATCACATACTATCTGCATTTTCTGAAGCTAGAATGCATGAGGCATCAGTTTTCGCAGCTAACCTTGTGATTATACCATGGCTTTCATTGCCAGTGAGTAGCAGGAAAATAAAATTGGGAGAAATTTGGTCATTTGCCCAAATTCTCTTAGTTCAAAGACATGGATTTGAAGCTTGGTCACCCTGACTTCAAGATGATTACTTTTTCCTTTCATTTTCTTTCCTTTTTGGACATTTATTTATTGTATGGGGGTGTGCATGTGCCACAGTTTGTTTATGGAGGTCAGAGGACAACATGTGGGAGTCAGTTCCCTTCCTCCACCATGTGTGTTCAGGGATTTGAGCTAAGATCATCATGCTTGGTGGTAAGCACCTTTACCCCCTATGCCATCTCACTGGTCCAGAATGCGTACCTTTTTGATGACATTCTGCCTTGTTAAGGCAAAGAACAAAACCAGACCCCAATTTATATATTAATAATTTCTGGATCTGTGATGTTTAATCTGTGCTTTAAGCAAATGGTTTTGTGGCACCCAGAATGCCTTAAAATATTATTTACTTTTCATCTTGTCACAGAGCTGCGTCCCTCTGTGTTTTCTGTTTGGGAGCCAATGGCTTATTGAAAATAAGACTTCCACTCCCACTTGAAACTGGCTAGTTCTTGTTGGCTTTTTAAAATATTTGTCTAGCAGCTAGAATAGTGACCAAGGTAGGAAGCAGCTCTATTGACTAGCAGATTGCTCCTGTAGTATTAGCTGGAGAAGGACCACCCTGATGTGGGAATAAATGGAGCCCTCTTTTTTGTGTCTCCTCTTACTTAAGGATGGACAATATGGAATGTTTTCTGAGTTGTGCTTCTCACCCAGAGACATAGGTCTAGAGCAAGTCTATTTATGACATTGCAACTACACAGACAGAGCTGCTGTGGGCTCTGGATAATTCTCCTTGGCCTGGGGGCCAGTCTCTTGCATCAGTTTGAGGTTATTTAAAAAGATAAATCTTAGATTCAAGATTATTACAGACTACTTACTTTTGGTTAGATATGGTGGTTTTTAATTACAACATAAATCATTTCTCTATAGCTTCTTGGGGATATGCAACTAAAGCCCATCTCTTTTATTTTTTGTCTTTTTGAGACAGGATATCCTTGTAACCCCAGCTGGCCTGTAACTCTCTGCCAGGCTGGCACTGATCTCATAGATACCCACTTGCCTCTGTCTCCTGAGTGCTAGGACTAAAGACATGTGCTACCATGAATGGCATCTTTTAATTTTTTGGATAGATTTATTTTTATTATCTATATGAGTATTTTGCCCACATGTACATAACTTCACCCCTGCAGGCAATAGCCAGAAAAGGGCGTTGGAACTGAAGTTATGGATGGTTGTTAACTGCCATGTGGATGTTAGGAATGGAACCGGTACCCTGCAAGAGAAGCCAGTGCTCTTAACTTCTGAGCCTCCTCTGCAGCCCCACCCCTACTTCTTTTAAACAGAGCATCATGGTGAGTTTGCATCCAGCTGCTGTCACAGAGCTGGCTGGAGAAAAGCTACTTAGCTCCATGGTGATATACTGAACACAGCTCTGTGAAACTTTACAAGGAAAAGTGCAGTGTGACCATTTTCTGATGTTATCTGAGAGAATTGGTTAAGACTAGAAGATAGAACCAAAGACATGCCCTTCCACCCAGGCAGCAGTTTGTCTCAAATATCATGGATTCACCTAAAGCCCAAGGGAGCAATGCCCCATTCCCCAGGGCAGGCTGTCAGTTCTCTCTGGAATCTGAGTCTCTCCAAGTTCTTGGTTTGCCATCAAGGTTGTGACTCGTTCTATCCATCTCCTCTTGTCCTCAAGGATTCAGCTTGATTATCACTTTCTTTGGAAATCTTTGACCTCTCCATCTCAGGTTACTTCAACAGGCATTTACAATGTCCTTTAAGCACATCTTGAAGCACTACAACAGTGACTGAATGCACTATATTATTTTATAAATATATTTTTATGTACATCTTTCCCCTTAAGGCACAGATGAGCAAGTTGTTGACCAAACCAATTTTCCCTTTTCTATTTTAGGCAACAGGGTGATTATACTTCGGTGTTACCACTTTACCACACAGTTATATTTGACTATAGGGTGACACAGATCAAGCATATAGTTGTACAGTTCCACCCCTTGTGTGAAGGCCAGATGCAAAGAACTAAGAACCCCAAGGTGCAAGGGATGATGAATCCACTGATGAGGAGAATCGTGGGTCACCAAAGCCTAACTGAGTTTCTTTCACCCTTGAACAAGAAACAAGGAATTAATATTTTAACTGTCAGTCTTCCCTAAGCTATTTGCCCTTATAAACTCTGGGAAGGACCACAGCTTTATATAGTTACTAAACAGTGGAATGCTTTGCAAAGGGCAGTCACTCCAGTAATATGTGATGTATAACAGCATCTTTTTCTCATGTGTTTACTAAGTTTCTTATAATAAAAGCAGAAACAAGTCAATGCATGATGGCGCATACCTATAATATCAGCCCTTGGGAACCAGATAGGGAATCATGAAGCCAGCTCGGGCTCCAGAGTGATAACCCATCTCTCTAAAGGAGGTAACAAGACAATGAATCTTTCCATTTTCAAACTGACTGAACTGAAACCTGTGTCTTTACTATTTCAGAAATGTATTTTTATAATTTTCTTCAATTATTTGGACTTACACAGTAAGTTGAATCACTCCTCAAATAGTTCTATAAAATGGAGAGTGAGTGCAGGGCGACACCTAATAGGCAAGCATGGGGACCTGAACTTCGATCCCCAGGACCTACATAAAAGAGCTGAGTGTGGTCACTTGCATTTCTCATCTATCTCTGTCCACCATACACATGTACACATGAATCTCCATGAACATATATGCACTATACACACACAAACATATATATACTCAATAAAAAGAAAAGAAGGAAAACTGTCACACTTACTCTACAAACAAGCATTACTCTGATACCAAAGCTAATAAAGGCACAGCAAAGAAAAAAACTACAGACAAACTTTTCTGATGAACATATACGTAAAAATTGATAATAAAACTCTTGCAAATCGAATTCAAGGCACATTAAAAAGATTCTATACCATGATCAGTTTAGATTCATTTCAAGGATTCTAGGTTAGCACAACAAAGGCAAATCGATAAGTGGAATTCAGCACATGAATAAGTTTAAGGGCAGAAATCACATGATCAGCTCAATTGATGAAGAAAAGGCATTCCACAACATTTGACACTCTTTCATGATAAAAGTTATGAGAAAGCTGTGGTAGAAGGAACAAACTTCAACATTAAAAGGTTATGAATAGCAGATGTATAGCCAGCATTATAGTAAATGGGGGAAAACAGCATTTTCTCTAAAAACCTGGAACAAGACCAATGTGCAACTCTGACTCAATATAGAACTCAGTCTTAGAGCAATCAGACAAGAGGAAGAAATAAAGAGATAAAAGTAAGAAAGGAAGAAATCAAATTATTCCTGTCTGTAGACTCCATGATTCCACATGTCAGGCTCTATCAGAATATTTAACCCAATAAACACTTTCAGCAAAGTTGCAGTATATAAGATCAGCATATACAAATCAGTAGCTTTTCTAAATATTAACAGTGGAGCTGCTGGGGGAGAAAGAAGTCAGGGAAAAGATCTTGTTCATAACAGTAGAGTAGAAATTTCAATTTTATTAGAAACTTTTTGATAGAATGTGTAAATTACAGGAGGGTCATAAGCTTCATCACATAAATTCCTCAAAGCAGCCAAATAGCCTAAATTGTAGGCTTGGCCTTTGATCAGGCTTTATCAACTGGTCACTTCCCTGGCTGACAGAGACTGGATACAGGGGCACCTAACTCCTGCTGTGCCATAGCCTAGCAGCCTGGCCTTATGAACTGATCACTACAGAGACTGCTTACAGAGTCAACCTAACTCCTGCCAAAGGATAACTGTGCCTACTCACCCTGAGAAAAAAAGCCTCAGGAAGGATACCCTCAAGTACCCCAAGGACACTGACACCCAACACCTGACATTGAGCAAATTCCTACAGCTGAGGTCAACAGAGTTCATAGTAAATCCAGATTTCTCTGAGTATGCTTGCTGATGTCTGTGTTGGAGGACAAGGCACCAGTCCTTTGCAATGTTCTGAATAAAAGGAACATATTCCTTGCCTGTTGCAGGTCTGTCTCGTGGTCTGATAGAATGCATGGAATTATTTCAATCTTTTTCTATTTGTTGAGGATTGTTTTGTGCCCCAGTATATGGTCAATTTTGGAGAAAGTTCCTGAGGCACTGGATAGAAATATTCTTCATACCTTGGGTGGTATTGCGGGTTCTCCTCAGGCCAGCTGTGAAGACCCTAATCTGGATTGGGTCCCCTGCCGATTAGGGTGGGTGAGAGGCACGGAGTCACAACACACACACCCGAGGAGTCAGTTAGAAGCAAGCACTAGGAGAGATGCTGCAGGCTCCTTTAATGCACCAGGCCAGCTGTGAAGACCCTAACCTGGATTGGGTCCCCTGCTGATTGGGGGAGTAAGAAGCATGGGGTCACGACACACAGACCCTGGGAGTCCGGTAGAAGCAAGCACTAGGCGAGGTGCTGCAGACTTGTTTAATGCAGGAGGAGGCACACCTTATATTTCCCTTTTCTCCGCCCCCAAGTCCCTTTAGTCAGCGTATCCTTTTCTGATTGGTCCACGCCACACATGCTGTCAGCAGTCACTGGGCTCATGAGCAGGGTACAGAGGCGTGGGCTACTTTTGGCGGGCTATTTGTGGACCAAGAGGTGAAGTGAATTCTCGCTGAATCCCAGGGCTCTGGGTCTGCAACATCTTTGGAGGCCTCCTGCTACATTTCCACCCTTTTTCTTTAAAAACATCTGTCCAGCGAGAGCCTGTAGGCAGCTCCGCCTCGGGATGACCCAGGATCATGGACTGTGCCTGTCTTAGGTTGTCCTATTCAGGTATGAACCTTGCCTGTCATTGGAGCATGGACATACACGTCCATGTCCTGGCTTAAGTTGATTCAGCCCAACAGGATCTTTCCCATCATTGACTACCAGCTCTCCAAGGGGTATCATCCTAGGGGATCAATCTTGGTGGGGAATTATCTGTAGGGGGCCTCACACATTTGTGTAAGCCAAGTCTGTCACGCTGCATAGGGCGGGTTGGAATCATCTTCGTGTATTGCTCTGAGGTCCTGATACACAGAGTGATTGATTTTTTTCTAACTGCAGGAAGGAAGAACAAGGCATTTAAGAAGTAGAAAGAGAAGAATAATTATGCCTGTCAGGAGCAGGTAAGTGACGATACATCCATTTGCCAGAGGGCATTGGATAGGAGACCATGCGGGTTAACTCCATATCGATTGAGGGGGCCTAAGGGAGCAAGGAGTGTGCATGTAATGCAAGATCTGCTCAGATGTTTCCATTGAGAGATGGGTAGGTCAGGTAGAAGGCGGTGCAGACTGCTGGGAGAAAGGTGAAATTGTTGGTGTAAGGCTCTGGCTTGCTCTAGTAAAGGAATCTCTACATTTAAGGTACTCTGTTTAGGAAACCAAGGACAAACCTGTTCAATAAAATCTATAAAGTTAATTCTGTGAGCTCACGTTAGCACCTCTTACCTTGAGCATACTTTCAAGCGTATGTACAAAAAGCAGACAGCTATTGCCTTGTCCCATACCTATTCCCTTATGGAAGAAAATGTTAACCTAAAAGTAAAAGTTAATAAGAAGCAAAATTTGACTAAGAAATAAAAGTCTAAGATCTTATAGAAGTTTAAATAAGGATGAAAGTTAAAATAAAGGTTAATAGTAGAATACAACCTTAATATTTAACAGTAGAATACAACCTTAACATTTCTAATAAAGGCTTTTAAATTCCATGATCTGGTATATGATTTCTTCTCCTTGAAACTTTCAAGAAGTATGCAAAAGTACACTTCAAGGTCTGTCGATATAATGACCTGTAAGTAAAAGAGTTACCCATACACCAAACAGGTTCCCAAGGTAACAATCAACAAATTGAACTTAGATACAGAATACTTCCCTGTTTCAAAAAACAGGCATGTCATGGTAACACAAACAAACTTTAGAACTCAGAACAAACATCCAAGGTTTCAAACAAACTCCATGAATACTTAGACTTAACTAAAAATAAAAGACGTTAGACAAAAGAAGTTTTGTTGCCAAGGCAGCATAAAAAAAGTTAGAACAATAGACCTGGAACAGGTATCTATGGAAACACGGACAAACCTAACAATTGAAATTGAGCAAACAAACTAAAAGAAACTTTTTAATCAACCTGTAAGAAAAATATGCATCATATACATAATTTAGTACTTAATTATAATAATTTTTAATTTGAGCAATTGGTACCAGTACGTTTAATCAAAACTTTAAATTTAGAAGTGAATTTAGAAGTGTGAACAATATAATTGACGTCTTTAAAATTGATGGATCCAAATTTTTACAACTGACAAGACACACAAACACAAAAAACAAGAAAATTAAAT
>NW_008332644.1:4501370-4511873 GCF_000622305.1 Nannospalax galili | reverse complement strand
AACCAATAAAACAAGAAAATTAAATCTTAAATGAAATCAAGCCAAAAAACTAAAGAAAAATTTTAACTGATATCAGTAGATCTAAGTAATTTAAAAATATTAACATCTCATTTTTAACAACTCTTATCTATATAATAACTAGTAGCAAATTTTAAAAGTGTGTGCAATTTTTCTGATGTCATTAGAATATTTGATTTATTTTTTAACAAGGCTTTTTATATTTAATATTAATGGATCCAAAAGATGTAGAAAGATATTAATAACTGCCGGTCTGCCACACCGGGGTGTCGAAAAAGAAACAGACATTACCATTATTCATTTTTTGGCCCTCCATATCAGAGAATGCCCATCGACCTGCCATATCAGGACACTGAAACAGAACTACATCACTAGCTCTTATCCAAGATAACAACATCCAATATAACAATCCACGGCCTTGCAAGGCAATTCATGCAAAGGTAGCCTTTGGCAATACATAGCTCACCAGGGCACCTTCAAAGAGGTAATTGTAAATTTAATAACTGGTACCAATAGACCTAATTGATAAATTTAATGGACCATGTACATGTGATGTTTATAATGGAATGTCGGCATGATTGGTGGGAATTTGCATCCCAAAACCACATGGTGTGGACGGACCCTGGAACCAGTTTTCAGTAAGAGCCCTCCATTACTGTTCCATTCTCCCTGATTGACCTCCTCTCACCAAGTCAATCTGGTTGGTTAACAACCTGGTTACCAGCCTAAGTTATCAACCCAGAAAACTGATGATAGAGGTAAATTCTTTTGGTAGATCAATCCTACATGCCAAAGTGTCCAACATGTAGGGTGTTTGTTCTCACATCCTTTCACAGAGTCAGAGGGTCGGCCTGAACCTGGAAAATTTTTTAGAACACTTTTAAGAATAACTAGCTTAAGTCTGAAGAGAAAGGACCAATTTCCCTCCAGAGTTAGCTTCTCAAAATCACATTTTTTATCTTTTTTATTAGCATATGTAAGGAAGCAAACAGAAATAAATTTGGAACAACAAACTCTAAACAAACACTCATGGAAACATAAACAGGGCACAGCCACATCACTCTGGACCACAGACATAATAAGTTTATCTACTTTGTCATTTTCCTTTGCCAAGATCCTGGGGAGCTTGGTGTGTGATATTATGTGGGAGATGTACCAGGGCCATTGTCAGTTATCTAAGATAATCTGGAGAGCTCTCATCATTCTAGTGATGGGATCCTTGTGGCCTATTACTCGAGCAAAGGGAAGACATCTGAGGGCCTGAACCACATACTGGCTGTCGGAGAATATATTGAGTGGCTCAGTCTGGCAGACTTGAAAGGTTTTTAACAAGACCAGGAGCTCCCCCAACTGGACAGACCCTGGATTGGCTTGTATGTAACAGGTGTCATACTTTCCCATGCACTGAATGACAATGCCATAATGGGACTTATTGGCATCTGAGAAGGCTAGAGTGGCTAAAGGTAGGGGTTTTTTGCAGGGGGAAGTGTGTGGCTGAGTGGTGATTTCCAAACAGGCCAGGCTGGCTAGTCACTTATCTGGGGGTGTGTGATTATCCACCTCCCCCGTGAACCTGGACATCATTAGTTGGAAAGCCAGAGAGTCTACCCATAATGTTTGGGAATGCTTAAGAGGAAAGGGCATTATAATTTTGTTAGGTTTCTTTTCGAATATGCGCCTGGCTGTTTGTTGGGCCTTAATTGCTAACTTGAAGGCAATATCATACTTAAAGCTAAGCCTAGTTAGGTCTGAGGTAGCCAGGTGGATCCACACCAGGGGGTCTTGCTGCCATAGCGCCCCAATACACCATTTTTAGTCCAGAGGATCAAGGCCAGTAATGGCTCTGCTGGGTCATGACAGAGTGACACAGACCAGACTATATGATCTATCTTATTAAGAAGATCCTTAGCTGACTGGGTGAGAGGGATCCTTGAAGTTGGTGAACTATGGCCTTCCAGCAGGGAGAACAAGGCCCAGAATTCCAAGTCAGGGACTGGTATAATTTGTTTGAACCAGTTTATAGGGCCTGGCCGGTATTTTCAATGAGGGAATTTAAGGGATTTAGTTTTTAATATAATGGTGACATCAGCTCCTGTGTCTACTAGGCCCTTTATGGTAGTTTTATCTAGGAACAGGGTCATTAGTGGGGAGTGGTTGAGGATTGGGAGAGTCCATAATATCTGTCTCGTTTCCCCTCTTGTGGGCAGGGTTGAGGGGCACCCTGGGTGGAGTTTAAAGGAGCCGAGTCTGGTTGAGGCTGTGACCTACAGTCTTTAGCCCAATGGAACCCTCTTTTGCACTTGGGGCAGAGAGTTTTGAGGCGGACTGTACCTCTTGGGCAGTGGCTATGAAAGTGGCCAAGCCCCCCACAGTTCCAGTAGCCTTCCCACGCTCCAATGTGGGCAGGTCTTCCTTGAGACTAAAGAGTCTCCAAGGAGGCAGTCAAAGCCTCAGTAGGGCCCATCCTAGGGTCCAAGGCTTTAGTAGCAAGTACCCATTTGTGAATGTGAGCATTGTGGACAGGCACAATAGCATTACAAGTAGGAATGTTTAGTCCCTCCCAAGTTAATTGTTTGATAAGCACCTCTCGGGTGGGTCCAGACTCCACCCTCTGCTCTACTGCCTCAGTGACATGGGTAAGGAAGTCCGTGAAGGACTCCCCTGACTGTTGAATCAAATTATGGAAAAAGACTTGTGGGTCATGGGGAGGAGCAACATTTAAGGGCCTTAAAGGCCAAGTCAGAAATTTGTTGAAAATAGGCATGGAGGCCAATAGTAGACTGGGAGATGGGGTCAGTATATTTTCCATGTCCTGTGAGCATGTCCAACGTAATGTTGAGGCCATATTGGAGATTTAGGCATGCCTGGCTTTCAGCCTGATTGTCATAGGCTGCGCACCAGTTTAGAAAGACTGAGGGTTCTAAGACTGCCTTTAGTAAGCTATACCAATCATAGTGGGTTTGTAACTCTAAGGACCGCTGGCGAAGAACCTGTTCGAAATATGGGGAGTCAGGGCCCGATCGCTCAGCTGCCTTGCGGATAAGAACGAGGTCAGCTAGTGGGGTGGGCAGCCATGGACGCTGTGCCGCATCAGGGCCAACGTTAACCAGAAATGCAGACAAAGGCAGGTGAGGCTTTAAGGAAGGCGGTCTAGGAGGGAGGGGCACGTTAGCAGGGGAAGGGGTGGGATGGTTACTGGGGGGGATAAATATGGGGAGTCAGGGCCTGATTGCTCAGCTGTCTTGTGGATAAGAACAAAGTCAGCAAGTGGGGTGGGCAGCCATGGATGCTGTGCTGCATCAGGCCAATGTTAACCGGAAATGTGGACAAAGGCATGTGAGGCTTTAAGGAAGGCAGCCTAGGAGGGAGGGGCACAGTAGTAGGGGAAGAGGTGGGATGTTTACTGGGGAGGGGGAGAGTAACTTCTTCCATGGGTAATGGGGTGGGGGAATTTTTGGGCATGGTAGCTCTAGGAGAGTATCCTGAGATATAGGCAAAGGAGCTCCTTCCTTATTGGAAGTGGGTGCAAAGGCGGCGTCAACCTCTGGGTCTAGGGGAGAGATATAGGCAAAGGAGCTCCTTCTTTATTGGAAGTGGGCACAGAGGCAGCACCTACCTCTGGGTCCGGGGGATCTGGGGGGTCCAGGGTCGAGGTAATAGCCAGATCTACACTAGATTGCTCCCGTCAGTGTTTGTTGTGGGCCAAGATGACTTCCTCATGAGAGGAGGATTTAAGGCTAGCAATGATGGCTAGGAGGATCAGTACGAACGATGTGGGGGGAGTGATCCCTGATCCGACCTCCCTTTTTCACGCCAGGAAGAGGACCCACATCCATGTGTCAGGGTCCCACATGTTTTCAGGGGAGACCCACAGAGCTAAATTAGTGGCTTCATCCCAAAAGTGTTCGATATCTTTTGGTTTTACTTTTAATCCTCTGGTTTTAAGGAGTACCTTGAGTGCTGCCATTTGTGGTTCCCTGCATTGTGGTGGTAAATCACCCATTGTGGGAGGGTCTCCTGAAGGGGAATTTGCCACAAAAGTAGAAAAGGAGGGTGACTACCAAGAGGGCACAAAGGAAGCAAAGAAGCACTGTGAACCACTAGGATGTAAACCGCTCCAACATGTAGAGGTGTATCGGATCCAAATGTCTTATGCTCAGTGAGGGACTCTGGAGGCCTTGACACCTCCAGCCATATGCTCACATGGTGTCTCTGGGACAGGCAACAGGATGACCTGAAGCCTGGGCTCTGAGTTTGGGGTGGATCAGCCCTTATGTGGACTCACCGGGATGAGCCGAGAGGGGGGAGGTGCCAACATGGGCTTCGGGACGATGTGGCAGAATGTGCCTCCCTGATCCTACAAACTAGTCCAACAATAAAGATGACAGGGTGGAGGGGACAGCAGAGGGGGCTACTCACTTACCCTCAAGCAGCCAAAGAAACAGACAAGACCAGGGGCCTACTTACCAAATGAACTGAGGTTCTGGGTGTCGCCAACACTGTGGGCAGGAGTCCCTGTTCAGGCGCCAGGTGTTGTGGGTTCTCCTCAGGCCAGCTGTGAAGACCCTAACCTGGATTGGGTCCCCTGCCGATTTGGGGGGTAAGAGGCACGGGGTCACGACACACAGACCCCAGGAGGGAGTCGGGTAGAAGCAAGCACTAGGCGAGGTGCTGTAGACTCATTTAATGCAGGAAGAGGCAGGCCTTATATTTCCTTTTTCTTTGCCCAGGTGTTGTGGGTTCTCCTCAGGCCAGCTGTGAAGACCCTAACCTGGATTGGGTCCCCTGCCGATTTGGGGGGGAAGAGGCACGGGGTCACGACACACAGACCCCAGGAGGGAGTCGGGTAGAAGCAAGCACTAGGCGAGGTGCTGTAGACTCATTTAATGCAGGAAGAGGCAGGCCTTATATTTCCTTTTTCTTTGCCCCCAAGTGTCGAAGCAAGCACTAGGCGAGGTGCTGCAGACTCATTTAATGCAGGAAGAGGCAGGCCTTATATTTCCCTTTTCTTTGCCTCCAAGTCCCTTTAGTCAGCGTATTGTATTCTGATTGGTCCACACCATGCAGTCTGTCAGCAGTCACTGGGCTCGCAAGCAGGGTACGGAGGCGTGGGCTCCTTTTGGGGGGCTATTTGCGGACCAAGAAGTGAAGTGAATTCTTGCTGAATCCCAGGGCTCTGGGTCTGTGCCATCTTTGGAGGCCTCCTGCTATAGTCTGGTTATTTCTTAACTTTAAGCTCCTTCCTTTTTCTGCTCTCCTAAATTTAACATCTTTACCTAGAAACACCAGGATTTTCTCTTTTTAAAATACTCCATATTTCAATTTTTAAAAATTGGTTGATTTTGTTTCTGTTATTGTCACTTCTTCCTAGCAAGCAATAGAAATCCATGTCTCACAGTTCTAAGGCTAGGAGGCAAGCATAAAGATGTGGGCACATCTGTTGTCTGTTGAGATACTCTTATCCATTTGCAAATGCCTTCTTGTTGGTGCTTCATATGGTAGAGAACTGACAATGTGATCATGCGCTAACATCTCTTATAAGGGCAGCAACCTCAGTCTTGAGTGCCCCATCTTTATAAACTTGAAGTTCCACTTTTTAATACCATACACTACACTGCAGAGGCTGTAGGGGTTGGTTTTCAAGCCATAAATGTTGAGGTACAGCAAACATTTAGGTTATCACATTCTGCCTCTATTCTTCCATGACTCATGTCCTTGCATCAACCTCAGGAGTCTTAACTTGTCCCAGCATCACCTGTGAAGTCTGAAGTCTGAAACATGCACAAACTATCATAAATCAGTATGGTTGAGACTAAAGATGTTACCCATTCCAAGGAACCATTTCTATCTGTGTTGTGAAGTAAAGTTTAAGTTTTTCAATTCTCAGAAAGGCAGTGGGTCAAGAAGATATGGCCAATCTCATTCTAAAACACAGAAATAGGAACAAAGGAAGGACAAGTTCCAAGTGAGTCCCAAAATATAGCAAGACAAGCTGCCTGAATTCTCAAGGCTTGGAAATAATATTCAACTTAACACAATCCAGGGCATCTAGGGTGGTGGTTCATCAGCAGGATTCAGATGCTTCGGGCTCTGGGTGGCTCTATTCAATGCAAGTCTGCCTTTTGTTCTTCTTACCCTCCCATCTTAAACCATTTACAAATGTTTACTATTGTTTCTATTGTTAGGGGAGATCATGCTACTATTATTCTGCTAAATGGGCATACCATTAAACTGATTCCTAATGACATCATTATACGATAGATTAGTGCACCTCTCAACTCTCATCAGAAAAGCTTTGTCTTACAGTAGATGACATTTAACACAGAGATTCACAACTGGTCAAAGGGCAGAGAATAAGGGACTGTAAAATATTTGGCTTTAAAGTGGATACTGGGTGGGTTGACCAAGCTTCAGGGGATGAACCCACACACAAGAGTAATGGAGAAAACCAAGTTCTACTCAGTAGATCTTTAAAGAATGGAGGCTACTAAAAGCAGGGATGGGAAGGTAGGGTACATCTGAGAGATGAGGAGGTCTGAATATGATCAAAATGTGTCATATAAAATTCTCAAAGAACCAATAAAATATTATTTAAAAACAAAAATTGCTATTGCCACTATTATTGTTGTTGCTAATTCAAATGAATTCCTTAATGGTGAACTCTTAACTAATGAGAAAGCATAGTAAATAAGTAAATCATGAAATCTAGATAACCTGAGTGGAAAGATTCAGCTGAAGCACATTTTCAAAGTGGGTTTAACTTTCTCTCATCCTGAGAGCACAAGGAGCTAATACTGAAATCTTTTGTTTCAACTACTTATGTCTTCATTTATGCCATGCAATGGTGAAAACTTGCTTCATGAGTCATGACTTTAAGTGGCTGGTAAGAATGGCAAGCATCTCTAAAGACAGAGATTTTCAGCCCTGGCGGCACAGTAACATTACCGGGAAGATTATTTTTTGAGATCTACTTCTTTTTTTTTTAATTTTTTTATTATTTTTATTTTATGTGTATATGTGTGCTGCCTGTATGTGCATAAGTGCACCCATGTCGTGCAATGCCCACAAAGGTCAGAAAGAGGCTGTCAGATCCCCTGGGACTGGAGTTACAGACAATTGTTAGCTGCCATGTGGATGCTGGAATTCAAACCCTGGTCTGCAAGAACAACCAGTGTTCTTAACCTCTGAGCCATCTCTCCAGCCCTGAGGTCTACTTTTTATTTATTCTAATTTTCTTGATCTCATGTGAAAGAAAGGGATAATTTCAAAAGGCTTTCAGATCATTCTGATGAATTACGATTCAGATTCAGCTAAAAGGCAAATTACAGGTAAAAGCCTATATTCCTGAGAAATTTATAATCTTGAAGAAGGTAGAACAAAATAAGAAAGCTAGAAAAACAAAGAAAAACAAATTTTGTTCATCAGAAATCGTTGAATTCAGTACAAAAAATCTATTTTATCAGCAATTCTCACTTATTACATTGACTAAAGGTAATAACAACCTGAAACACTTAGTTTTCCTTTGCATATGTGAGAAAAACATCCATTTTTAAAGCAACTAACATGACCAAATCCCAAGACTACTGAAAATGAATTTATCTCAGATTTAGTCGAATCCTCAAGTCCATGCTTTTATCATTTTTCCAGAATGAGGGAAGCATTGTATTAGATACATGCATTCATATTATTTTATTTAATTCTAAGACTAACCCAGCATTTTGGTATTACTAGATGAACTGAAGTTTAGAGACTAAATTTCCAATGTAAGATAGCTGGTAAGTAACCAGGATGGACTGAGTGTTAGAATCCACTCCAAATTCATCTCCTGAAACCCCAGACCTCAAGGTGATGGTGCTTAGATATGGCCTTGGAAGGCGAGTAGGCCATGGTGGTATCAGTGCCTTTTCAAAAGAAGCAGATGAGCATTGGCCTCATCTCTTCTTCTGATGTATGGTGATACAATGAAAAGACAGTCAGGTACTAACTTGGATGAAGGTCCTCACTGGACCACACACTTGCTCACTCCTTGGTCTTAAGTTTCCAGTGATCAGAACAATGAGAAAGAGAGAGTTATCTTCTAAGCCATCTAGTCAATGGTAAGTTTTTAGAACAGCCAATAAGACAATAGTAAAGCCAGAATTTAATCCTGTCTTTGATTCCAAAAGCATTTTATCTGGTCCACATATAATTATAAAAGACCTTTAAAAAGGTTTTGTTTGTATGCGAGGTAATGATGATGCTCTAGTAATTCAAGTACTAGAGGTTAATGTAAATGACACTAAGGATGAGATAGAGTGGGGGAAGAATTGCTATTTATAAAATGTCAGGATTTAATTAGTGGATACACGATATCTAGACCTGAAACACCTGTTACAATCAGTAAATAATAAGGCAACATGACAGCAACAGATATGGCCTATGGACAAGGAAATATCTAAAACCTTATCTCTTGGACCCAGAGCATATTAATACTATCTGCTAGATTCTAAGTCTAGCTATGTTTAAGGAGATACAGATCGAGAGGTTATCAAAAGCCAGCAATTTGCCTATACTTTCTTGTAGCTGTATATTTTCCAGGTATTTATCTTGATTTTCAAACTGCCTTCCCCAAAGTTAAGTGGTATGTGCTGTAGAATACATGCAGCCACAGCTAAATATTGCAATGATTTGGAAGCATCATTAGAATTTTGGATATTAAGGGAGATTTATGTTGAACTGACCTGACAAAACTGATTTAAAACCAATTTTGACTACTTTTACAAATATATATAACACAGTATTTTGAGCTTACCAGATAGAACTAGAGGTTTTAAGTGATTGCTTTCTTTATCATAGAACTTCTTTGGTAAAAACCACCAAAGGAATGGGGACATGAACTTGCTTTTCTCTTGTGGGTTAATCTATGTGAAAAATTTACAAAAAGCATCCTGATAAAGATGAGTGAAGACACACAATTAAACAAAATACAGAGGTAGAAAGATTAGAAAAGTCACAGATCACAGTGACTCATAATAAAGAGGGAGTCATGACAAGTCAGTAAAGAGAAATGGATAGAGACACCCTTTGACTTCACTTAAAGAGGCTTCAAAATGCCATGGTTGAATGCAGGAATGATGCAAAATCCAGCAGAATATAGGGTCATAAATTGGTTCCAGTTTTGTTCCCTCTATAAAATTTAGAACATCATGTCCCTTTAGGCTTCTCATCCATTAAAGAGAACTGACAATATATTAGGACAAAATGTTTCAAGGATTCTCTGATGACTAAGATAGAAACTGTAAAAAAATGTCATGGAGATTTTGATTGGGATTGAACTGAATCTGTAAATTGCTTTTGGTAGGATGGTCAATTTTACAATACTAATCCTTCTAATCCGTGAGCATGGGAGGTCTTTCAATCTTCTTGTGTCTTCCTCAATCTCATCAGACATTTAATGTTTTCACTGTAGAGGTATTTTGCCTCCTTGGCTGCTAATGCTCATTCAGTGCTCATGGGATTGCAAATTGGTGCTGATACAATGGAAATCAGTCCATAGAATTCTCTAAAAGCTAAAAATAGACATTCCATATGATCTAGCTATTGTACTCCTTGGCATATACTGGAAGGACTCAATATCCTACTATAGAGAAACTTTCTCAGACACATTTATTGCTACCCTTTACAAAATATCTAGGAAATGATATTGTGAAAAAGAAACTAAGTGTAGTTCAACTGATAAATGGATAATAAAAATGTGGTACACATGCATAACAGAATTCTAGTCAGCTGTAAAGAAAAGGAAACATTTGGGTATATTGTTGGAACTGAAAAATGTTATACCAAGTGAGGTAGCCCAGACCTGGAAAGACAGACATCACAAGTTCTCTCATATTTGTGAATTTTAATTCTGAATCTTTAAAAATATGTATATAACCTGAAGTAGTTAGTCACAGAAGCCAAGAATGTATAAAGGATCCATGGGAAGGGCCTGGAGAGATGGTCAATGGTTAAGAGCACTGACTGCTCTTGCAGAGCACCAGAATTCTATTCCCAACACCCACATGGTGGCTAACAAATGTCTGCAACTCCAGTTCCAGGGGAGATGACGTCGTCTTCTGACCTCCACAGGCATTGCATGACCTAGATGCACTTACATACATACAAGTAATATACTCATACATGTAAAATAATGAAAATGATAAAATGTTTAAAAAAGAATATAAACAGCAGGACCTTTTTTGGCAACATTCTCTTTGAAAAAATACTTCTACTGATTCTTTGAGAATTTCATACCATGTAATTTGATCACATTCAGGCACCACCCCACCCTAATACCACTCCACCCCCCCCATGTCCTGTATTATTATTTTTTTAATATTATTTTTTTAGAAGAAGCATATCATTACAGCTTTAATATGCTCAATAACAGTTTCCAGAGCAAAGATACAACTCTTTCAAAAGTGGGGATAAAATGTTTAGATTTGCTGTTGAATTAATAGAGTTATA
>NW_008332644.1:4497578-4501192 GCF_000622305.1 Nannospalax galili | reverse complement strand
AGTCATAATCAGTTGCACTTGGATCCTTGGCGCCTGTGTATGTCTATGAAGTCATTGGGTAGATTTCAATGGTAATGTTTATCACCTCTACAAATTAACACGACATAAATTTTTATGGTTCCTCCTCAAATATAATACATTTAAAAAAATTTGTTGAGTTTTCTGTGTGTGTATATCACACAGAACATCTCAAACCATCTTATTCAACTATACACCCACTTCCCAGATGGCACCCTCCCATAGCCTCCCTCCCCCTACTAGAACCCTTGTACTCTGTTATCCCTGCTACTGTCCACTGTGTCATCAGCACCCCCACCCATTCCCCACTACTTGTCTAGTGGGTGAATCTAGTCAGCCTATCTAGAGGTCTTTGTTTTAGGAAGGTCAGCTGTTCCTCATCTAGCAGCAATTGGTTGTCAATATTCCTTTAGATAAGATTGGGGTCTGCTGTTCATTTTCCCAGTTCTATGCTGGATTACTATCTGGGAGTCCCTTGGGCCATTCTGGCCAATAACTCAAAAGATGTTATCTCCTATCTGGCATTGTTGCTTGTTATCTAGCCTTCAGCTATACATATGGACTCTTAAAAAATTATATTGGCCCCTTTTATCTTTGGTTATACTTTCCTTTTGGGTGTTTAAGGCCATACAGTTGGCCCAGAAAAACCAATATATTATTATACTCTTAAGGCCGTTTGAGGATCTGTTCCTCAGGGGTCACATGGGCTTGGGAAGAGTCCCTGGCTCCTTTCTTTTACCAGTTTTTCCTATGTGAGGATAAGTCAAAGGTCCTACTTGACCATGGTTGGCTTCGCTTGGAAGCATGGAAGAAATGTTTCCTCTGTGTTGACCCTCCTCTTTGTAGACTGGACATTGGATGAAGGCCATCTGGTGGGGTCTCCTTGACCACCTTGATCAAGAGGACAGGTGATCCACCACAATTACAGGACATTTTGAGATGCTCATAGTTCCCTGGAAGTAGTCAACCTAGGAGGGCAAGGAGCAAAAACTGTCCTTTATGTCCTGTATTATTTTTTTAAAAAACCTATGCATTCTCCAAGCGCTCTTTTGAGTGGGTCTATCTCTTGGAGTCTGGTCAACCTACCAGATGACACGCCTCCAGAGAAAACGGACTCTCCCTTGCTCAGTAGCTGTCAATTTGTTGGTGATATTCTTTATCAGTGCCAAAGTAAAATGGTAAAATCCTTTATGGAGTTAGTGTTGTGAATATGTTTAAAGTCTAATTATTTTTGTTCTATTATTTTTTTATTTTATGTGTATGCATGTATTGCCTGTGTGTAGGTAAGCTCACCCATGTCATGCAATGCCTGCAGAAGGCAGAAGAGGCTGTCGGATCCCCTGGCACTGGATTTATGGACAGTTGTTAGCTGCCATGTGGGTGCTGGGATTCGAATCCAGGTCTTCTACAAGAACAACCAATGTTCTTAACTACTGAGCCATCTCCAGTCCCCTAAAGTGTAACTTTTAAAGTGTTGATAGCTCTTTTAAAATAAAATGTATTGAAAATCAAAAAAGAAAAAAGAACCAATGAGGAGAAGGGGATATAAAGGAGCTTTAGAGTGGGGGATAGTAGAACACAGGTGTTATCAAGGGGGAAATGTGAAAGCTGGAGAACTGAGAAGTCATTAACTGAGGGGGAAGAGAGGGTCATATAGAGGAAGAGGGAGGGAGGAGAGGTAAATAGCACCAAAGATGTTTGAAAAAAATCCAGAGGGAAACATTACTTCACAAGTCTACTTAGTAATATACATATTACATATATGTCATATACTTATATAGTCAAAATGGAGTTATGCCATGGGATAATGCTTCCCTCAAGAGCCATAGACTAACAAAGACCCCAGTGCTAGGCATGTGAAGCCTGTCTTCTCAGTTGCTGGTCAGTTCAGTGAAAGAGACTCCTAAACCAATACAGGCTATTGCCATTGCCCTTGGTTGCCCAATTTGGAGGTTGGATTCTATTGGTGAACATATCAGACATTGGGACACAGGACTCAGAGGAATCAAACTGGAACTGACATGCACCAGTATACATGTACCAATGTACACAGTATAGTACATAGTGCATACATGAGTATCAGTGCTCATAGTATAGAAAGGTGAATATTGTTATGGTGCTACCAACCCCTTTCGGATAGGATTCAAGGCCCACTCCACAGGAGGAAGTGCATGCCTGATACTGTAAATCTTGTCAACAACCTATCATTGGGGAACTCACAGGTTCCATGGGTGAACCGAAAACTATTATTTTACTAAATAAATATGGAATCAGACTGCCTTCCAAACAGTTATCTCCATACCCATAGATTAATGAGCTCTCAGCCCTCATTGGAGAAGCATATTTGTGCAATGGATGGCAGTTAATGCAAAACTTACTACATGTCAAGTGTAGAGAATGAGTATTTTATGAGTTCTTCACCATAATTGGAACATCTATATCACCCCTTTCTCCCTAAGGCCCAGGAAACTTTGTGGAAGAGGGATCAGAAAGATTGTCAAGAGTCAGAGGTCCAGGTCAAAGGCAAAACTGCCTTCTGGACATGACAGGACCATGCACTCATGAACTCACAGAAGTTGTATCTGTCTGAATAAGAACTGTGAATGATCAAGCCAGGAAGTAGTCCAGCATGAATGGGCAAGGGTTTCATGAGCCCTGCCTCCTAGAGGAGGAGCTACTTACAACTGATGGCTGCTAGAGGAGGGTGAGTTTTCTTCAAAGGTGTGGCCCTTGTAGGTTGACTGTGTTCTAGTGGATGACCCCCTACCCATTCCTATATGGGGAATACAAATTGAATTCAACAGCTCATAAGAATGGTGAGTTTCATATGAAGTTGGGTGGGTGGGTGGTGGATCTCAGAGAAGTTAAGGAGGGGCGTGGAGGATGAATATGATCAAAATACATTGTATGCACTTATAAAATTCTCAAAGAATTAATAAAAATTCTATTTCCAAAAAAGAGGCAATTATGTGCAAGTAAGAAATAAGCATCATTTTTTTTTCTTTCATGAGTTTGTGGTAAGCTAAGATTTGTCTATTTTTCCTCAAAAAACCTCCCTTTCCTACCTTCTGTGATTTCTTGGAAGTTGACCCCATCCTAAACATAGGATGAGCATGTGGCTGTGACCTGAGGTGACCCAGTTCTGAAGGATGCAAATCAGGCTCAGAATATTTGAAATTGCTAGAGAAAATAAATTCTCTTTTTGTGAGTTACTAAGAAGATGTGTACTTAGTACAAGCCAGGACCAGAGCTGCTGGAAGTCATTTTGTCACCACAATGAGGAAAGATGACAGTATAACAGCAGGCCATCAAGTCAGAAGCCCCTGAGCCCTCTGTGTGTGGCCCCCGTCAGTGAATTGGACCCTGTTTGACTGTGAATCAACCATTCACATTTTGATTTAGATGTCTGAATTTGGGTTTTGTTGTTTTTTATGGCCAAAAGAATTATGACCAAAAAAGCATTTACTGTACTCTGTGATGATTTGTTAGATATCTCACTGCTTTATGAGGCTAAAGTTTGTAAAGATGGGCAAAGAGCCATATCTGCCTTGTGAGTTGGATTTGCCAACATCTAGCTCAAGACTTGTCATGTGTAA